>NW_003314352.1:647643-717630 GCF_000143415.4 Selaginella moellendorffii
AAATCTCCGGAATTCTCCACGGCCGTCCAGGTGGAGCTAGAGAGCGCGGGGGCGGCTTCCAGAGCTCTCCCAGTGGAGATCGAAGTAAAGCCATTCTCCTCCAAAGAAGAGCCATCGCCATACGACTCGGAGGATTTGCAGCAGCACCTCCGCCTGGAGCTCCCGGAGGCCGTGATCTCGGCGGAGGCCCTGTTCCTGGCCAGGAGCGTCGACCTCAAGTCCCTGGCGGCGCTGGAGCCGCCGTCGCTGGGTGTGGTGCTCCCGTGCCGCAACCACGTCGTGATCAAGCTCCACGACGCCGACTCCATGGCCCGCGAGGACTACTCGCCCATGCCCGGCTGCCTGAGCAACAACAAGGTGGCGGTGGTGTTCCAGTACGGCTCGGTGGTGCTCTTCAACTTCCACGACCTCTCGCCCGACACCAATCCCATCCTCGCCGCGGTGAAGCGCCACAGCCGCGAGTTCGTGGGCGATCCCCGGAAGGACAACTACCGGGTGGTGGTGATCCCGGGGCTGGACCGCTGGAGCCAGGGGGGCTCGGACAAGATCATGGTGAAGAAGCTGGACATGGACGGCGTCCGGATCATCTCGCTGGTGCTGGGGCAGAGCATCGCGCTGGATCACTACACGCGCAGCATCGACGAGATGCTCAACACATTCGGCGAGCTCAACCGGCATATGGAGCTCACGGGGACGTTCAAAATGCAGCGCAAGGCGCTGTTCAAGCTGGTGGCGGCGGCCAACGCGGCGCTGGCGGACGCCATCCTCCGCCTGGGGCTGCTGGAGCGGTCGGACGCGGCGTGGCAGAGCGCGCGGTACGATCGCATCTGGGAGCACATGAGGGGCGACTTCGAGCTGGACGACCGCTTCGAGAGCCTCGAGTTTAAGATCGGGATCATCCAGCACAACGTCAAGTTCTTCCTGGACATCCTCCAGAACCGCAAGTCGGACACGCTCGAGTGGATCATCATCTTCCTCATCGCCGGGGAGATTTGTGTGGGCGTCTACGACATTTTGAACGGGGCAGGAGCGATCTAGAGCTTTTTTTTGGAAAGAAAAATAAAAAACCCATCGGACATCCGTTTCCTTCTGGAATATGCCCTATCACACTTTCAAGGCTAAGAGAGGTACCCACGATAGAATTACCAGCTCAGGTCCCATAGTCTAGTGGTTACGACATTGGACTTTGAATCCAAGAGCCCGAGTTCGAATCTCGGTGGGACCTTAATTTCATAAGCTTTTTAAAAACTTAATTTCCATTAAGCAAAATGCCTTTTCTAATCCTTTTTGCATTCATGCTTTTTGTTACCCCTTTAACGTTTACACTCGGGGTTAGCGATCAGAACATCGACTCCAATCCAGATCTCGTCCACAAAGGCATTCCAGAATTGGCGATTACATCTGGTCCGGAATCTCCATTGTTGCCGCAGGACGCATGTTTATGTTGTGCAACGATCCCAGCACGCTTTCGCCCAGCATGCTGATGATGGATCGGTTCTGGGAGCTGAGGGCGATGCTGCCACCCAATAATGGATAGTAAATTTTATTATTTTTATATTTGATTTTTACTTTTTTTACTAATGTTGGATAATAATTTAAATTTTCTTAATTTGAAGCCCACAAGTAGTAGTGTCAAGAAGTTCAAAACGTTTCTCATGCCTAACTTAAAGTAGCTTTACATTGATCAGTGTGGATTCCCATCATCGAGTTTGATGCTTGCCCAAGCACTTCATTCTCCATGGCAGGAAGATGAGAGCAAGCAGGACATTTACAGTTTACTTCGAATGCCAGAGCAGATTTGATCGTGATAAGAGATATGCCCTTGCAGGGATCCTGAGAATGCGAGGATTCCATGTCAGCGCAAGAATATTCATATCATGATTCAGATAGAAAGTTTTTACCAGGTAGAGACTAAAATTTTGACACACATATAGTTACCAGATTGACATATAGCTCATCAAATGAAGGCTATAGGGTTCTTGCGCAGTCGAATCCTAATGCAATCAATCGCCTGTTTCCTAACATAAAGAGTGTATTAGTGGACAGGCAAGCCATGGAGGCGAGACATATGATGGTCTCACACCATGGAACCGGAGGCTAGTCACTAGCTACCAAACGGGATGCCACAGATAGTAGAGCTGAGCCTTTGGCTGAAACCACAAATCCCACGCAAGATGAGACTCTGCCCAACTTGCTTCGAGCCAGTGGACGTCGAACATATGATCAACGATTGCTTCATGTACGCCAATCTTTGCCATGCTCCGGTTCCGTGGGGCGCTGATCTCCATCTCATCCTCACACACAAACGGTGGCAATTTTCTGATGAGATGGAGCTCAGCCGCCAGAAGGTGATAGAAGAACTAATGCTCGCCAACACAACCCACCGGCTGCTACAGAACCATGTAAACAGTATATGAAGGGAGGGACCAAGAGTGATAAGGAAATCAATTTTCACACATTGTGGTCTTGTTGCAATGTTACTAATAATCATAATATAAGCATTTGAAACAACATTTGAAGCAAGTCCACTCCATTAAGATTGTATACATATTTATTAATCATTCTTCATGATCAATAGTATGGAGCAAACATCTCTTCAGCTTTCTGAACAAACTTGTTCTTGGAAGTGATGGATTTGTGTTTAGCAATGTTATGGCTGAAACTAGCTGTCAGTTTGCAATCACCACATTGGGTACGATCAAACATGCATTCAGCACCACAAACTGCAATCTTCTTAGTTTTGGGTGTGAGTTGATTTATAATACTGTCCCTTGGTTTAAATTTTCGCATATTGAATTCTACAAGCCAGTCAATGAAAATCAATGTAACGTCAGGAGGTCAAGTCAACAAGTAATACCTCCAGAAATGCCATTCGTGTTACTTTCATGTATTGCATATCGACGACAATCAGACCATGCAAAAAGTTTAATACGGTAAACCTGAACCAAGAAGTTCAATAAAAGGAAAAATCCTTTGGAAGCTATTTTACTAACCTTGAAGTAGGGGTGCTCTATATCAGGATACCTAAGCACTCCTATCTCAAGCATGGTTTTCTCATGGTATTCATGCTGGTAGAATAAATTTATAATGTTCTCAATGTTTGTACCCGTATGAGCAACAATTCTACCCATAATGTTGATGTCAATGCGTGTGGAGTTGAGGATATCAGCATCTGAGATCAGTCCTGTGAACCAACTCTTGACCTGTAGACACGAAGATATAAATACTTATGAAACTCGAACATAGAACATTTACCTCGTTCATCACAGTTTGCCTAGGTGATCCATCAGTGTTGAGCCAGTAAGTGTCATCCTTTGTATATTTAGTAGCTCTTGTAGTAGGATCATCAAACGGCTCAAGCACAGGGTTTTGCAGGAAGAGTGATTGAACTTTATCCCATGTACGTTCATCATGTGATAGCTTGCCGAGTTGCACATGAACTCCTGCTATCATGACCTTTAGATGGTCATCCATGAATTTGACTTCCTCCGTGCTGAGTGTCCCATATGCAGGAGCCAATCCGATGTTAAGATAATCCTGGACATTCGAGTCGACAATGTTGACCTGGCATATATGACCATTAGTCAAATGCTAACTAAAACTGAATGCATCACCTTGCTGAAGTCAAAATGCTGGATGATATCGCCAATTGGGCTTAACCCACCAAAGATACTAACAATTGTAGGGATCAGCTGAAATTGGGCATTTGCACTCGAGATAAAGCTTATAACTGCAAGAAGAACTGGGATGAGCTTACCCATGATCTTTTGCCAAATTATATCCATCAACCTAAGTATTTATAAGACAAGCATACCTTAGTGGTAGTACTATTAGTAGTGACTCAAATTGTTCAAATTCTCCAACAACCTGAATGGACAAAATAGTTATTCCCAACATAGAGCTACAGTAATGGTATAACTTTAATGGACAAAATAGTTATTCCCAACATAGAGCCACACTAATAGTGGTTCTTGTGAAAACAAAGAAAGTCAAGGAAGATTACCAAGAAAATATTCTAAATTCATAGAGGAAGATCAGTTGTTTTATTTATTTACTGGCTTCATTAAGAAATCTAAACAACTGCAGTTTGGGAGAAGGGACCAGCTGCAACCATACTGCATAACACAATAATATGTTGTCATATATGAAGTCACTAATCATAAAGTTTCTTAAATTGTCCATTAAAAATTAAGTTGAACAAAAACAATCAAACAATATTTCCAGAATTTATAGTAAAATTTATTTCATTTGTTAAGAGTTTATGCATATTATACAGAGTTTTCAAATTGTGAACATGGATTTGGCTTCATTAGCAGCCTTTGCCTGAATTTCCTTCTTCATCCCAGATATGACGCTTGTTCTCGGTTTAAACTCACGGTAGTAAAACTCTGCGCAACATAAACAACTCAATAGAGCCAAAGAGAATGAATAAACTACATGGTTACCTCCAGTAATGCCATTAGTTGCCTTCTCCACGCCTAAGACGAGCGTGCTATCAGCCCAAACAGTCAGCTGTAGATGGTACAACTATATCACAAAATGAAAGAAAAAACGTTAATGGTAATGTTGTATCAAGTTTCCTGCTAACCTTAAAGAGCTTATCTATGGAGTCTGGATATCTCAGCACTCCAATATCAACCATGGTCTTTTCATGATACTGGTGCTTGTAGATTGTTAAGAACTTCGGAACTTCAGAGCCTGCATATGCCACAATCTGAGGGAGAGCATCAGATTGAATCCTGGTGGAGGCAAGGACGTCATTGTCCTGGATAAGTTTCTCAAAGAACCATGTCTTCAGCTGTTCAAAGGGAAGAACAATTATATATTACAATTCATATGAGACAAGGATTGAACTGTTCTTTACCTCCTGGAAAACTTCAGGTCGCAGAGATTTATCAAACTGTAAGTAGTTTGTGTCGTCTCTTATATACTTGTCAGACCTTCTGATTCCTGCATCTACTGCCTCAAGGAACGGATTCTGCGACATGACCGACTCTACTTTGCTCCATGTACGTGCTGTGCCATCCAACTTCGAAATCACCCTGTTTGTTCCAGCAATAGCGATTAACAGATTAGTGTCCAGACTCTTGATGGTTTCTGCATTCAGATCGCCAAAAGCTGGAGCTAAGCCAACGGATAGGGAGTCTTGACCAGAAGAATCAGTCTGCAAAGGTTAAATTCAGTAAAAGACTTGGATCTAAACGACAACCTGGGCGAAATTAAACTTCGACACAATATCTCCAATTTGATCAAAGGAACCGAAGATACTTTTGATGGTCGGAGCAGTCGCTTGAGCATTCACACAAAGGATAGCAGTAAGCAAAATAAAAAACGAGGACATTGCAACTGCCTTCATCTTGCAAACGGCACTCATTCTCAACAAACTTGCATCAGTTAAATACACATGTCCAATTTGCTAAGGATATCGTTCAAATCCCCCTGGTGGTACCGCCACTTGCGAGCATATTAACACTTTCTAAGTGCGGAATTTTAAACGATAACCAAATCATTCACCCAACAGCAACACAAGGAATGGAAACATCACATCAAAGTTTGAGAATCTGAAGAACAATAACAATCACCAGAAGAAAGAAAATACTTTCACAATGCACTCGGTTTCAGCATTTTTACAAAGTCGCAGGAAATGCTGGTTCAGCTGGACCTTTTTCTTTCCTTGAAGTGAGTGCTCTGTAACTTTGGATACACCCCCGAACGAATATAAAACATAACACCCGAGGACTGAACTATCCTTTCATCGGAATCAACACGCTAAATGGCAGCAAAACAGTGGCAAGCACCGTGACCAAGTGACCAACGAGTGAGTGCCTGTAAAATTTGCAGCTTACCCGGTGCAAAACTCGCAATGTACAGGTCTGCTGGAGCATATTCTGTAAGGAAGTGGACATATTTGGCCAGTAGGGAGTGGCGTCCTCAGCCAAAGCTGTTGATTCAGGACTTGTATACTCTGGACTATTGATCTTATACTGTTTCGGTTGTGTGGTTTTGTGTCATGGTTTCTGGTGGATCTTATTTTTTTATGAGTTCGCCCTCGATCAATATCTAGTGAAAAAAAAGAGCGCGCACTATGAATTCGCCCTCGATCAATATCTAGTGAAAAAAAAGAGCGCGCACTATGAATTCGCTCTCGATTAATATCTAGCGAAAAAAAAAAGAGCGCGTGATCCCTTCACTGGCGAGAGCTGGAGCTGTAGCGATGCTCGGTTACCCGCCTGACGCGATGTGCCCCGCATTATCAGCCACGTCATCACCCCCCTCCGAGGATAACACCATGCTGACTCCCACCTTGAAGCGGGCGCGCTCATATTAACAAGTCTCTCGCAAGGCTTTATATATCACGATAAAGCAATGAAGCTTGGGCATGTGGGATAGGGCACTCTAGTTAGGGCCGCAGTATATTCTTTGTTCGAGTATAACATAAAGAAAAAGGTGTGCTTGTCAGGAATGGGATTCGAACCCATGCCCTTGCGGACTAGTACCTGAAACTAGCGCCTTAGACCAACTCGGCCATCCTGACCACGTTGTGAAAACAAGAAAAGCCCTATACTCATACTGATAACTCTCAAATCGCAAAGCAGGGTTCTTTTTAGGGCTTATACACCCTCCAGTGAGAGAGAGATCCACCAATTCGATAGATCGATTCCGTGGCGTGGTGCGCAGGCGAAACAAGGTATGTTGTCTGGCAGGCAGTCGCTGCTGCGATCAGCGGCGCCGCTGTGGCGCTGCGCCACCAGCAGCGGCGGCATCCGGCGGCGATGCTACGCCGAGGAGGCGAAAAAAGACACGCCCACCAACAAGGCAGTGGAGGCATTCAAAGAAATGTGGTCTAAGGTGGCTCCCAACCTCGACTTCCCCAAGACGCCCCACGAATCTATGGCGTCGCGGCCCCCTGTGCCCCCAGCCATCCCCGAAAAGCTCACCGTGAACTTCGTCTTGCCTTCCGAGGTAGCCATGAACGCCGAGAAGGTACAAAAAGAATTTTTTCCTCTCTTTTTGTGCTGCTTCCTTCGCATGCGAGTATCTTGCTTGAGCTCCATTCCATGGCTTCTTCCAGATTTTAAGCTTTTCTCCTTACTTTTGCTTTCGTTTGTAGTTGTAAGCTCGTCCAGTTCCTGGATGCTTTGCTTGGATGCTTTCGCTAGCTTTCTCTTTCGAGCTCGGTGCTAACTTTTCTTGGTGTAGTGAGAGCTTTTATCCAAGTTTTCAAATCTTTGACTTGGTTTTCTCAGGTGGATATGGTGATCCTGCCAGCGACGAGCGGTCTCATGGGTGTGCTGCCCGGTCACGTCCCCACCATAGCCGAGCTCAAGCCGGGCGTTCTGTCCGTCCACGATGGCGGCCAGGTAAAGACGCAGTACTTCCTCAGCAGCGGCTTTGCCTTTGTCCACGCGAACTCGGTCACCGATATCGTCGTCGTCGAGGCTGCGCCGCTCGACCGGTTTGATCCCGACGAAGTAAGGAAGAACCTCGCGGATTACAACCAAAAGCTGAGCTCCGCCACCACGGACCTTGACAAGGCTCAGGCACAGATTGGAGTGGACGTTTTCGGGTCGCTGGCTTTCGCGCTAGGCGTCACGGCTTGAGGAGAGCTCTTGGTTACCGCTGGTGCCGGGTTTTGGTGGTGGATGATGATGATCAACGAACGAGAGATCGTGGTGACAAACTTGATGGTTGAGGACATTTCCTTCGCTTCTTCTATTTTCTTGAGCTTGAATAAGAAAGCTCGCAGGACCTTTTTGTTGCTGGCTTGTGTAACAGAACACAACAAAACGATTTCCTCCCTTGAGTGAGACACTGTTTGATGATAAAGTTGAGGTCACTAAATCTCTTACCTTTTGCTCACTGTTTCTCCTCCTCAGCCTCCTCCTCGGACACCTCGGGCTCTTCTTCCTCTTCCTCTTTCGTTTGTTTCTCCTCCTCGTCCTCGGGTGGTAAAACCAGCTGCCTCAAATTGTATTTCGCGAGCTCTTTGTATCCACTCAGGACTCCAATGCCGCAAGTCGTCTGGCAAAAGCAGTTTCTTATCAACCTTAGCCGCTGCAAAGAACCGGTTGAATTACCTTCGCGACTTGGACGATGATCGTCTTTTGCGGCGCTTTGAGGTCCACCGCGTGAGGCTTTGGGACGAGCTGAGCCACGGCGTCGATCAAAGTCATCCTGTCAAGCCCTGTGTTTGCCCGGGCTTCGTAAACCACTGCAAACTAGAACGGCTCCAAAGCTCAGATGCAAGCAAAAAGAAAAAGCCACTTTTACCTTGGTCCCTTCGGCAGCTTCTGCTGGGAAGTGCTTGAGAATCAGCGGCTGGGCAGCGATCTTCACTTCCTCGGCGGATGCGTAGCATGTCACTTCCATCGGTAGCAGCTTCATGCAAAACCTGTCGACGAGCAGCATTAGAATGAAGCTAGCATAGCGCAGGAGAGGAGGAACCTTGTCCTGGATTTCTTAGTGCTGGCTACCATGCGAACGATTGACTCGGCAAGTTCCACGGGGCCGATCGACGCTTTCACCATCTCGATGAAAACCACGCCATTACACCCCGTCTCAGAACTTACAAACCGCGCCTGTATCTTCCAGTCATCCTCGGAGGAAAGAAGAACAAAAAAAAAAAGGATCGCTTACATTCTTCTTGTCTCGGAGCTCGACGATCTCCTCCTTCAAAAGCTCGTCAAAGTTCTTCTCAGACGCATCGCTAGACTTCGCGGCAGCTTGCTCGCCCTCGGCATTTTCGTCCTCCGCGACGCTGATGACACCGCCAAGATCCTCGAAATACTGCGATCGATCGATCAAGGAGAGAATTTCGTCCCAAAACCATGGCCTACCCGCTCAAGCAGATTGATGGATTCCCGGGAACACTGGCGCTCCCTCCCTCCATCGCAGGTGATGAGGAAGCCTTGGCGCCCAATGGGGATAGAAGCACCGCCGCGCTTGCGCTTGGATCCCTAAAATCACGCGAAATTTCCATCGGGGAAGGAGAAATCTATCCACGCAAACTCACGTATGCCATGTACTTCGAACGGCGCCTCTTGTCCTCCGCCATGGCTCGTTCTAGGGCGTTTATTCAGCCCTAGTCATAGTTTTTAAACAGTCAGTTTAAAAAGTCAATGGTCAACGGTCAGCTCTAAGCACTTTTTTTAAGGGTCAGCTCTATTTTCTACGGTCAGCCACGACAAATACCCTTTTAAAAAACCCTGTCGGGTCAGCCCTAGTCCTAGACAACGGTCAGCTTTCTAATATTTTTCTACGGTCAACTGGCAATGAAATGCAAAAAGTTTGTTCTTAAGAGACGGCCACTTTGCTATCCATGGAAGCCAAGTCGGCGGCGATTCGATCGAGCTGGCCCTTGACAGTGAGATCGATGACGAGCGACGCGCCGGGGCCATACTTGACCTTGAACCCCGCGATCACGGATGGATCCACCTCGTTCTTGATCTTGACGTTCTTGGCCTTGGAGAGGCTCCGGATCTTCTTGGCGATCTCCGCGAGTTGCGAGTTGTCGATCTTCACCGCGGACGTGACCACCGCGATCTCGGTGTCGGTCAGCTTGTAGTAGCTCGTCTCGAACGCCTGGAAGATCTTTTTGGCGATGCCCACCCGGCGCTTGTCCACCAGCACGAACAGGAGATTGGTGGTGTAGGCGTGGAGCTTCTCCTCCTTGGCGATGGCCTTGATCACCGATTTCTTGCGCTCCACGTCCGCCACCGGGTTGGCCAGGAACTTGGCCACCTTGGGGTTGTCAAAGTACTTGCCCAGCTTCTCGGTGTCGCCATAGATGGTGTCGAGCACATTCTTGGACTGGGCTAGGTTCGCCAGCGCCGACGCATAGGATTCCTCCACGCCCATCACCACCACCGCGCGGCTGCCGGCTCGATTGCTACTGGATCTTAGCTCCGGGGCCCTGGCGGCCAGCGCGTTCCAGGAGATCCGCGAGGTGCTAGACAGCGCCACTGCTCGGGCGCGAGAGGAATTAGCGATGCCCGCGCGGTGCGCCGCCGCTGTGGCCACTGCTGAGGATGACGATAGCTCCATTGCAGATCGAGATCGATCGAGGTATCGATCCAGGAGAGAATCTCTATTCAATCGATATCTATCTATCCACTGGTACCTCTTCTTCTTCTTCCTTGGCCCCCGTTTGCTCGGGATTGGAGTTTCTCGTTCGATTGGATGTGGCATGGACGAACCAGATGACACTGTTGTCCGGCCACTCGATTCCTGCCACGTGTCGCTCTCTATCCTGCCCAGCCCAAGAACCCCAGACGTCGTCCTCTGTCCTCGGCGTCACCGCATTCTTGTCTCGCGCGCTTGAGCCCTAATGCGAGATAAACCGTGGATGTGCCGTCCACGTGTTCAGAGATTAGATATTTCTCAAAAGCGAGGCATCTTGTGCATATTCGCTCTACGGAACGTGTCTAGCGTACGCACTTTGGCGGGGAGATCTTTGTTTAGGTTGCTACCTAGGGCCGAGAGCGCGGAGGCGCGCTACCGACGAGCAATCGATCGACCGGAAAGATCGAATCGATCGATTGCGTGCTGCGCTAGTTCTGGATTGCGTGCTCGAGTGGAGAATGTTGCGTCTATGAGGTTCTTGTTTAGCGCCAGCGATGATTTCTTCGAGTGAACGGTAGCGGTAGGTGAAAGACTCGTGCTCTAGATCTTCCATGCTCGGGGCTGTCGATATTTCGGCGATGACACCGCGAATCGGGGCGAATTGCTGCCCCTCCCAAGCGTCCGCGATAGAATGTAAGGACTTCTGCCAAGCGGCAACATTTTCTAGATTAGTCCATTGCAAGCTCAAGAGCAGGCGATGGATTCGAAGGCGAGTGTCTTGTTCTCTAAAGAGAGGAGAAGACAGCCACGAGAGTAGCTCGGAGACGAGGACGAAATCCTCGCAGAAGTCTGGGTTTTGGAACGAGACGGAGATTGGGAAACTGGTTGGGCCATTGATTCATGTTCTCAATGGTTCTGCCAAGCCCGAGGCCGAGAGTTCCTTGCCGCCAACCCCGAGTCAGGTCGATGATTTTCCTGGGAAGATCGTCCAGGTGCTGAGTGGAACGTCATCGCCATGGTCGCCATCTCAAGTATCTCAGTTCAAGAAAACACTGCGGTGGGCCGAAAATGAGTCTCTCAAGGTGAGTTGTTCTGCTTGGAAGATTTCCTCGTTCTTAGATCTTCCATTGGATCTTGCAGTTCGCTCGTAAAATTGGGAAAGGGATGTTCGTGGTGGCAGCGACAGGAGCCATTCTAGCTACTGGATTACAGCTTTCAGGTGTGTCATTCGTGCTACCATTATTGAGTTTTAGCTTTGTTTTTGAAGATGGTGATCCAAGACTCGAAAGCTGGCTATGGTTCAGCTGGCTCGCTGGCCTAGTTATTGGAAGTATGATAGGCTCAAAACACGTACTAGAGAGCAACGCGAAGCCGGGGCCTCTTAACATTGTGATCACTGGAAGGTTTCTTCGTTGAGTGTTTTTTCTGAAGATTTTTTGTAACTCTGGAAAACGTGCAGTACCCGTGGTCTTGGAAAAGCACTGGCTCGAGAATTTCTAAGAGCTGGAGACAACGTCATCGTTGCTTCCCGCAGGTTGGTGTTTGAGTTTGTTAAGGATGAACTTACTAGTTTATCTTCGACAGTCATTCGTCCGTTGCCTCCACGGTGGAAGAGCTGACCCAAGAGCTTGAAGAGTCGAGCAGGAACACTTCGACAGCTTTAAGTTGGCCCGAAAAGAATCACACAAAAATGTCCGGGAAAGTTGTGGGAACAACCTGCAACGTGTCGAACAGCGACGAAGTGAAAGCTTTAGCTGAAGTCGCAATGGAAAAGTTTGGAAGCATTGATATCTGGGTGAAGTATCTCGAGACATTTTATTACAAAGCATTCGATTGACCAAGCTTTTGTTCGAGCAGATTAACAACGCCGGTGTCAACAAGGGGTTTAAACCACTGACAGACTTTGACGACGAAGAGATCGAACAGGTTCGCTACGAAATTTACGTCTGGTTTGAAGCAGCTGACAGATGACGTTCCAGATTGTTTCAACAAATCTCGTTGGATCAATGATTTGCACTCGTGAAGCAATCCGCGTGATGAAAAAGCAACCAAAGAAGGGTCATATATTCAACATGGATGGCGCTGGCTCGAATGGTGCAGGCACTCCATTAACAGCAGTGTAAGTAGTGATCTGTCTCAATGGAGGTTTTTATGTGTTTCATACAATATTGTAGATACGGAGCCAGCAAAAGTGGGCTTCGACAGCTTCACGAGTCCCTGCGAAAGGAATGCAGGGGCTCTCGCGTTGGAATTCACACCGCATCTCCTGGCATGGTTCTTACAGACCTCCTACTAAGGTACTCTAAATTCTTTCTTAAAAGTTTGAAATTCTAAATCGTTGTTCTAGTGGAGCATCTCTTCACAACAAGAAGATGTTCAACATCATCTGCGAGCAGCCGGAAACCGTTGCTCGCGACCTCGTCCCCAAGATGCGGCGCGTGAAAGGAACAGGAAAGGCCATCGAGTACCTCACTCCACCGAGAATCATTCTCGCCATCATCACGGCGTGGTTGCATCGCGGTCGCTGGTTCGATGAAGAGGTCCGTATAAAGACTCAAAGTTTAGACCCTCTCGTCGCGAGCCTGACTAGAATTTTTGCTTTACCATCCAGGGAAGAGCAGTGTATGCGGCCGAAGCCGATCGCTTGAGAGTGTGGGCGGAGGAACGGCAGCGCTCCAATTTCGCTTCGGCCATGGAGACCGTTCCCAGCGGCACTTGGGTCTCACTCTTCTCTTCCTCAGTCATTTGTGCATACATTATTCTCGCCAACGCTGACAGCAATCTCCCTGGGACGTAAAGAGCTCGTTCGTGTAAGCTTCTTTTATAGAAATAGAATAGCTATGACAGGTCCATTGGTTTATCTCGAAAAGGATTTGCAAACTTTGCAGTGGCAGCTCCCACCAAGGACTGCTGGCAAGTCTTCACTGTCGATCGCCTCCAGTAAGCTCTCGCTGCCATCGCCCCTGTGGATGCTGATCTTCTTCCTCGTCTTTTCGTCCATGAAGGGCCCCAGGAGCTGCCAGACGATCTTGAAAGACACTGGAGCATTCACGATGATCACTTGTCCCAGGTACTCCGGGTAGTACTGGGAGAAGACGTGAGCAAAATGGGAGAGGATCTTTCTCACTCGAGAATTCGTGAAGGTGGAGATCCCCTGCCAAGACCATGGATCGATCGAATGATAATTGGAAGAAAGAAAAGAAGATCTAGAGCAGTGTGACTTACAACGTTTTTGAGATCGATCACGATTGTCACACGGCCGACGTGATGGCCGGCGTCCCTGGAGCAAGCCGGGAGCTTGTTTTGGTGGAGATCCTCGAGAACCCATAGCCCACGCCGGATCAGGCGCTCCTCGCTCGTCGCCTCGAACAAAGCTTCCACATTCAATCTTAGAAAACCAAACAAAACGATTAGATTCCCATTCCCAGGGGAAAAGAAGCTGGATCCATCCATGGATCGAAACGCTGGACGATCGCATACCTCGAGAAGAGCTGGATGTTGACAGGGCGGCCTCGCTTGTCAGTCTTGTGCCACGCTTGAGGCCACGCCTCAATCACGCGCTCCAGCTCCGGGTACGAGAAATCCTGCGAGAGAGGAGAAACTCCTCCAGCGATCCCGCAAACCCTGTCGAAAATTTTCTTACCTCCAGCACCGAATCCACCGATTGCTCCTTGTGCCACCGGACGAATTCCTCGTACATGGCTGCCGCCTTGGGCACGTCGAGCATCCTTGCACGGAGAAATCGCAGCAGGAGCTCGTCATTGTCGCGGCCGGGGGGGCAATGCAATCCCTTCTTTTCGACACAGATCCGGAATTCTCCCAATGATGCCGCCTCCGGTCCTGAGACAGCGCTGTCGTCAAACATTGGATCCAAGGAGAATCTCCTGCAAGCATATTATTGTCATCAGGTTTGTAACATTACATTGATTGGACCTTTTTAAGAACTAACCTCTGGAACTCTTCCCTCCTCTTTCCTCTTGCGGCGAGAGGAGATTTCACCATCCTCTTGCTCTAGATCCCGTTTTAATATGTTCTTCGCTCCACCATCATTGTTGGAACGCTCTCCTGCGGAAGGGACCATTTGATCGATACCACCGCCTTTGATTCTCGCCATCGGCATTTTGGTGTTTCCATCCATAGATTTCCTGCTGGTGCTTGCAGCGCCATAATCTTCTTCTTCCTCCTCTTGGCTACAAAGATTTAAATCAAGGCAAGCACCACCCTTACCTGAAACCGGTGCTGTAGCACTCTTTTTCCACATCTCATCAAGTGCTTGTTGTTGCCTGTAATACGCGGCCGCTACTTCTACTATTGGCCTTGGATAATTTGATCCCAGCTCGACACCAGCGGCTCTCAAAATAGTTGAGGGAGCATCCCATGGGTGGTGAATCCAATCTATGGGAACTCTTGATAATTCGGGTAGCCATTTCCGAACGTACTCTCCCTTGGGATCCAACTTGTATCCTTCTTCCTGATTTGGATCAAATATATAAACTGAGATGTTTATAAGAGAAAAACTATACTTACCTGCGGATTTTCCCATCGATCAAGCTCATGGCCGTCCGGCAAGCCTCCGGAAATGTACTGCCAGCCAAGAACATCATTTTCCACATCTGCATCAAGCAATGTCTCCCAGAAGTACTTCATTCCCCAAGTCCATGGAACCTGGAGAAATTTAACCAGAAAGCTCGAGACCACAACTCGGATTTTGCAATGCAGCCAGCCAGTAGCCCACAGCTGCCTCATCCCTGCATCTACCAAAGGATATCCGGTTCGCCCCTGCCTCCAGCTCTTGAAATATCCCTCGTCGGCCCTCCATGGAAAGTGTTTGAGGTTTGCCAAGAGAGATCTCTTGTGAGTAAACGGGAAATTGAAGCTCAAGTACCTCGAGTATTCTCGTAACCCAAGAGCTCGAAGAAACATGTTCATGCTTTCAACGTCCACGGCTTCTTTGGATCGAAACTGCTGCATCCGAATAGAATAGAAAATCTTGCGGATGCTGATCTCGCCAAAGTGAAGATGCGGCGACAACTGTGAAGTTGTGACACTGTCAATCTGCTTGCGACGGATAGAATATTGTAAAATCGGCCCTGAGAGAAAATCTGTGAAAGCTTTGTCTCCTGCACACCAGCCAGGAGTCCAGCTTCTGGCCAGCAGCGCGTTGCTACTCTTTTCAGCTTCATTTTCCAGGCCGAGTTGATCGATAGAGCAGCTCTGACAAAGATATCCTGCAAAATCCAGGTAAAAACTACCAGTTCCAGCAAAACAAAATATCGAATCTTGGAATATTAATGGTTACCCGGAAGCGATAGCAATTGTCTGGGAGGCAAGAGTGGGGCTTCAGGGTCCCGCATGCTCAAACTCTTGCTCCAGAAAGCTTGAAATGTTGTGAAGACTTGCCCCTGATCGTCATAAATCTCCCACGGCTCATAAAGCAAATCTCCCCGAAAGGTTTTGACAGAGATTCCATGGTCTGCCAGGCCTTGCTTCACTCTGTGATCGCGGATCAAGGACACAGGATCTGAAACATCGTGTAGCCAATAGGTGGAATGAATGAAAGAAAAAAGCAAAGCAAAGCAAAGCAAAGAAAAGATGGTCACGTACCGTACAAGTGATTGTAAAAGACTTGCGAGGCGCCCGTGTCGTGGGCGATTTGCAGCAGTGCGTCGAGCGTCCCAGCGGTGCGCCTCACAAGCAGCGGGGCTCCCAAGCGCTCCAGCGAAGAACTTAGCTGGATCAAGCTCTGTTTGAGCCACCAGCGCGACACTCTCCCGGGCTGGAACTGGCCCTCCTCCTCCGGACACCAGACAAACACCGGCACAACGATGGATCCCTTCCTCGCCACTGCCGCTGCAAGCGCTGGATTGTCGTCCAGCCTCAGATCCCTACGAAACCACACCAAAATCGTGCATGCGGCCGGCGGCGATGCTCCGGATTCTCCTTCCTCCCCCGCGGATGCTCCGCCCTCCATGGATTCGTGATCTAGCAGCTGGCTAGAATATCATAGATCGAGAGGAGGAGAAGTGCGACAGATCTAACCGAATCGATGCCTTTCCAGTCGCTAGCAGGGATTATATCAGCTGGGAATAGAGGGAATCCCAAATTCCAGAGCAAATCCCTGTGACAGTAGCAGGGTGCCCATGACCGTTCTAGTCGGATCATGTTCGACGCATCGTCGCATCGCAGCCGTGGATCTACGCCGCACGGAATGTCCGGGGCATATTCTGTCACTAGGTGGTCCATTTTCACGCTATGGAGGAGTGGAAGCATCGCCTCCTTCCCAAGGAGGAGAATGCCGACATGGAGGAGCGCGAGAATGAGATGGCTCAGCTGCGCCAATCCATCGATCGCGTCTCGATGCTGCTCAAGGCGCGCAAGGCCGGGCAGAATTGGCGCTCCAAATCATCCACCCTAGGATCGTCACGCCCCAGCGGCGATGACCACGAGTCCCACCGCGATTCTTCCTCGAATTCCTCCTCCTCCTCCTGGCGCCATAATCTGCGAGGCGCGCTCGAATCCACGCCGGCGCACGTCACGATCGTGGCGCTGCTGCTCATCGATCTCCTGGCCACGGCCGTGGATCTGCTGCTCACGATCCACAACACCTCCGCCGACCTCCGCGAGTGCTCCGCCTCGGTCCGGGCATGCCAGTGCGATCCCACCGGATTCAGCAGCGGCCGCGAGCCGTGGGAGTTCTTGCACTGGATCAGCGTGGGCATCCTGGGCGTCTTGATGCTCAACGTGATAGGGTTGATGGTCGCGTTTGGGGCATCGTTCTTCAAGCACGCTGGCTACGTACTGGATCTGTTCGTGGTCACCAGTGCGCTGGTGCTGGAGGTGTTCTTCCAGGCGGACACGGCAGGGCTGCTCATCATCCTCAACCTGTGGCGGATCGTGCGCGTGGCGCACGGGATCTTCGAGGTGACCGACGAGGCGTGGGAGAATGAGATCGAGGACATGAAGGAGCGGATCGAGGGCGCGGAGGAGCGATTCAATCGGGAATGCGGCGCCAGGGATCGCCGGATCCAGCAGCTCGAGGCGCAGCTCGCCGCCGCCAAGACTCAAAATCTAGACGACGTGTTGTGACACGTCGTGCTGGCGTGTCTGACACGCGTGCCAGCATGCTAACTTGGCACATGCCATGTGTGTGCCGACGTGGTAATTGTTTTCATTTATTTACTTCCAAAAGACAAACAATAAGGAAGCTCTGTTTTCAGGGCTGGGTAAAAGGAGAATTTAGGGTTCTTCGCGGATGGAAACGCCACAGGCGGGAGGAGCTGGCCATGGCGACGACGCGTGGAGGGGCAGCAGCTGCGATCCGGCATTGCCCTTGGAGTCGGATCCCAAGAGGCAGCAGCAGCAGCAGGGCGAAGAGGCGTGGAATTGCGCAGGGGGCGAAGGCGATGATGAGCGCCCGAGGAAGAAGCTGCTGCTCCACGATCCAGCAGCGGCGGGGGCATTGAGCAGCTGGAGCCCTAATCCGGGCCTGGCGGGCGCGGGATTAGCGAATGCGAGCGCGGGGGGCGATGGCGGGGGATGGATGCCCTCGGCGGCGGACAAGATGGAATATTCCATGGAAGCTGACAATGGAAAAAACAACATCCCCCAACTCGTGCTTGAGGAGGAAAGGAAGGAAATGAAGAAGGAGGAGATGGCGATGGCGGCCAGGAAGGAGGGAGCGCCGCCTTTTGTGCCTCCTGCGCTCGTGCCACCGTCTCTCCCTTCTAGGGGTAATTTCGAGCAGCCCATCAAGGAGGAGGCTGGATCGGAGGAGGCTGAGGAGAGGCCCAAGATCATCGCTGCTACTGAGGATGACAAGAGGAAGGCGAGGGATCCCCACCACCACCACCATCACAAGCGGGATCGCGATGGGAACGCCAAGGTCGAAGAGGAGAAGCACGAGGACGTGAAGATGGAGGCTGGAGGAGGCGACGACGCCATCGCCAATAGCACCGGCATCAAAGGCAAGGATAGATCTGTGGAGAACAACGCCGCGACCGAGGACGAGATCATGGAGGACGCTGCTCAGCCCGTTGACAAAGATAAGATTGTCCAGCAGCGGAAAAGGATGTCACGGCAGCGAGGCGAGGGGCGATCGAGGTTTAGATCCAAGGATCGAGAAGGGTATGTGTGCTTTTCTTGCTTCTCTGATCTAAATGCCGGTCTCTTCTTTTTTCTCAGATGGCTCGGTGCTCGTGCTGAATCGTCTGCCGTGACTTACAAGATCGGTGAAGGCCTGCCCGAGCTAGCGAAGCTTTGGAAGGAGAGTGCGTCCAGTTCTTCCGAGGGTGGGAGCAATGGCGGAGCTGCTCCACTTTTGGAAGTGAGAGTGGCTGCTGATCTAGCCACAACATCCAACAGACAGGTCTCGATTCTTCCTTCGTTGTGTGTGCCAAGTACTAAACACCATATCCAGGTTCGTGGGAGCCAACTTTGGGGAACAGACATCTACACCGAGGATTCCGACCTCGTTGCTGGTAAGTTTTTCTCTTCCGTGTTTGTGCAGAGAAGCTGAGGTAACTTTTGGTGCTCACGCAGTTCTCATGCACACCGGCTACTACAGTCCGACTGCATCGCCTCCCCCGTCTTGCATTTCAGAAATTCGAGCAACGCTGCGCGTCCTTCCTCCACAAAACGGTGAGCTTTTTATGGTGTAATATGCAGCAACCTTTTTGTCTTTGGACAGGTTATAAATCAACTTTGAGAAACAGCGTCCGATCGCGTGCCTGGGGCGCTGCCAGCGGCTGCAGCTACAGTATCGAGCGTTGCCGTATTGTGAAGGTAACAAAAAAGTCGTGCTTTCTTTTTGTGGATCTCAGTTTTCTGTTTGTCCTTTCACGTTTTTCTAGTCGGGAGGGGGATTTGCAGATTTGGAACCTTGCTTGAACAGGATGCCAGTTGTAGCTCCAACGCTTGCTCCTGCTGCAATGGAGCGGACCATGACTACACGATCGGCATCATCGGTAGTGTATCATCTCTTAGTTTCTAGTTTTTAATCGCGTTGTTTGATGGCACAGAATGCTCACCGGCAGCAACGGTTTGTTCAAGAAGTTACGATCCAGTATAACTTATGCAATGAGCCCTGGTAGGTTGTTCTCTAGAGATCTTGTTGAGCCTCGTAACAATTCGTTTTCTATGCTCCAGGCTGAAGTACAGCATGAGCATCGTCGCGGACAGGGGCTTGAAGAAGTCACTCTACACGTCTGCGCGTCTCAAAAAGGGAGATGTCCTCTACTTGGAGACGCACTCACACAGGCAAGCCAAAGAAAACGATAGCTTCTCCAAAAGTTTCAAACTCTCTCACGAAAGCGTAATTCACAGGTACGAGCTGTCCTACGATGGCGAGAAGGCATCCTCCAACGGGACAGCCCCAGCTACAACAACAGCGACCTCGTCCCAAGCTCCATCTCAAGCTCCGGAAAAGCCCAGCAAAGATAAAGCGCCCTCGAGCGACAAGGAGAAGCCGCATTCTCACAATGGCTTTTGTGACAAGAACGGGGACTACGCCGAGCACTACAAGTGGGCTCGATGCAACGTCCCTTTGCCGCTGTCCATTGTTCGATCCAAAGGAGTGCCGCTCCCTCCAGATTGCGTCCAGGTGAGTGAGATAAAAAAAAAATCCATGCTTGAGTTCTTGGTTCTCACGCTGCGATTTTTCGTTCTTCGCAGGTTCTCGAGGAGAGTTTGACGTGGGAAGAGGTCCAATGGTCTCCCACTAGCGTTTGGGTCCGCGGCAAAGAATTCCCGCTCGCAAGGGCCCAGTTTCTTTCTCCTGGAGTTTCCCCGTGATGACAATGCAAGGAGATTTTTTTTGTTCCAACTTTACCATTGCCCTAAATTCAAAGAACGGACGGCTACGATTTGAAGTGCCGCAAGCCGAGGTTTAGGGTTTAGGGTTCTAGAAGAATCGCGCCCCGCGCTCTCCCCGCATTCTCTCCATCTCCTCGCTGCGGCGGCGCTACAGCAGCAATGGCGTTCATGTCGCGGCTGGGCGGTTCTTTGAAAGGTGCGCTCAAGCCAAACAGATTAGCGGCCGCTGCGCTTCCGGCGACATACACCTTGAGCCGCGGGTTTTCGTCCAAGCTCTTTATCGGCGGTATGATCCTCGATTGTCTCGGGTGTTTGATGCATTTGATCGATGATTCTCAGGTCTTGCCTGGGGCACCGAGGAGAGAGGGTTGCGAGACGCGTTCAGTCCCTTTGGAGAGATTATAGAAGGTATAAAAGTTTTTCTTGGTCTCTCGCAAATCTCTCGTTGCAGTGAGAGTCATCCAGGATCGAGAGACTGGACGCTCAAGAGGATTTGGTTTCGTGAGCTACATTACCGATCAAGAGGCACAGAAGGCTATGGAAGCCATGGACGGAAGGGTACAGAAAGAACCATGGTTTTGCAAAGAGATAATCTCTTCTCGCCTTTATTTCTTGAAGGTCTTGGATGGTCGCACGATCCGGGTGAATTACGCGACGCAGAGACAGCCCGGTAGCTTTGGCGGCGGCGACGGTGGTGGCTACGGTGGAGGCTACGCCAGCGGTGGCGGGGCATACGGCGGTGGCGGCTTTGGAGGTGGTGGCGAGGGAGGCCTCGAGACAACCAGTGACGCTCCTCCTGGTAAGAACGAGTTTTTTTTTGTTTATTAAGTTAGGTCCTGAGCGATTCTCTCCTTGGTTTTTCCAGAAGAGGAAGAACAGAGAGCTCCTATCACCGGCGGTGGCTATGGAGTGACCACCGGTGGATTGGGCGCGGCAGCAAGTGGAATGGAAGCTCCTCCTTCGCAGCCATCGCCAGGCTATGGAGTCACGACCGGGGGCTATGGCGGCGGCTATGGAGATTCATCCTCGAGCTCCGGTGGTGGCGGCTATGGAGTCTCAAGTAACTCGACCGAGGAAGAATCCAGAGGCTATGGTGTAGGTAGTGGTGGTTTCTAGTTTCTAGTTGTGTGTTCTCTCTATAATTTAGAGCGGTGGTGTTTTAAGTTTGAATTTAAACAGCGTATATTCTCTGGGGTTTAAATTGAAGTGTTGAGAATCTTCTCTCTAGGGTTTATGCCGGCCAAGGTTTAGGGTTTAAGGCGGAGGAGGGATCTCCGGCGCTCGCGAGCGGTGAGCGTTTCTTGTCTCTTAGATTCTGTCCGCGATATCGGCTTGCTTGGCTCCAGGTCGCGATGGCATTCTTGTCGCGGCTGGGCAGCGGTCTGATGAGAAATGCCCTCAAGCCCAAGCGAATCGCGGCTGGCACGGCCTTGCCGGCGACTTACGTTCTCAGCCGGGGATTCGCTTCCAAGCTCTTCGTCGGAGGTTTGTGTGATGCTTTCCCTGGAATTTTCTCTTCTTGTTTCTTCATTTCTTTGATGCTTTCCTATGGATCAGGCCTTTCATGGAACACCACCGACGATACTTTGGGGCAGTCATTCGCTGGCTATGGAGAGATCGTGGAAGGTACGAGAAAGAAGTAGAAAAATGTGGAATGAAAAACTCGCTTTCTCCGTTTGCAGTGAGGGTGATTAGCGATCGCGAGACGGGACGATCCAGGGGCTTTGGATTCGTCACATTCATCAACGATGCGGACGCACAAAAGGCGCTCGAAGGCATGGACGGGAAGGTGATAGACAAACACCAAGTTTGCGTCTAGTGCCTGAAATGGTCTTTTGTTCTACCAGATGCTAGATGGCCGGACTGTCCGCGTGAACTACGCGACGCAAAGACAGCCTAGCGCGTTTGGAGGCGGTGGCTTTGGTGACGGAGGTGGCGGCGGCGGCGCCTATGGTGGCGGAGGCTTTGCGACTGGCGGTGGTGCTTACGGCGGTGGAGGAGGCGCTTACGGAGGTGGCGGCGGTGGTTACAGTGGCGGTGGCGGTGGTGGCTACAGTGGTGGCGGTGGTGGTGACTTTAACAACAACAATTCTTTCGGCACAGGAGGTGGTGGTGGTAATCCATTTGGTGGTAGGCGTTACACTAATGTGGACCCTTTTGGTGGTGTCTTTGATGGTCCAGGAGACGCCTATGGCAACACCACCGCTGAGGAGCAAAGACCACCCCCCACTGGCGCTGGCTTCGGAGTTTCTACCGGCGGCTATGGTGGAAGCCATGCTGATCCGGTCGGAACTGGAACAGGAAACGCCACCGGTGGTGGTTTCGGTGCTGATGCTTCTTCTGGAGGTGGCTACGGTGCATCGTCTGGCACCACCACTGGAGGCTATGGTTCAGGGTATGGTGCTACCACAGGAGGCTATGGTGCTGGAAGCTCCGGTAGTGACGGCGGTGCTGGCTTTGGAGCGAGTAATACAGCAGGGGGCTCGGGTGGCTATGGTGTGAACTCTGGCGGATATGGAGCAGCAACAGGAAACACTGGAGGATTTGGAGCTACAGGCGGAAGCTCTGGAGGATATGGTTCCACAGGAGGCTCCGGTGGCTTTGGAGTTACAGGCGGAAGCTCTGGAGGATATGGAGCTACCACAGGAGGCTCCGGAGGATTTGGAGTTACAGGTGGAAGCTCTGGAGGATATGGAGCTACCACAGGAGGCTCCGGAGGATTTGGAGTTACAGGTGGAAGCTCTGGAGGATATGGAGCTACGACAGGGGGCTCCGGAGGCTTTGGAGCTACAAGCGGAAGCTCTGGAGGATATGGAGCTACCACAGGAGGATACGGAGCTGGAGGCTCTGGACTATATGGAGCTACAACTGGAGGCTCGGATACAACCGGGAGCACTGGAGGAGGATATGGAGTTTCAACCGGAGGCTCGAGCCCAGGAAGCTCTGATGGATCTCTTGTCAGTCCAGGAAGCAGTGGCGGATATGGTGTGAGTTCTGGATCAACCAGCGGAGGCTATGGCGTTTCGGGTCCTGGTGGAAGCGCGGGTGGCGGATATGGCGTCTCGACTCCTGGTGGAAGCTCGGGTGGCGGATATGGCGTGACTACTCCTGGTGGAAGTTCGAGTGGCGGATATGGAGTGACTACTGCTGGTGGAAGCGCCGGTGGCGGATATGGTGTTACTACTCCGAGTGGTGGCTATGGCGTTAGTTCTTCGGCTGGAAGCTCCGGAAGCTCGGGTGGTAGCACTCCGGATGGAAGCTCTGGTGGATATGGTGTTGGCGGTGGCTATGGCGTCGGGAACTCTAGTGGTGGCGGTGTCACTGCTCCCAGCACTGGCGGTTATGTGGTCACAACTGGAGACAACTCAAGCTCAAGTGGGTCTGGCGTGGCCGCAAGTGGGGACAGCTCCGAGGCCCCGGAACTGGGATATGGCGTCGGTAGTGGGTAGTATAAGTAGTAAGGGGAAACAGTAGAAATGGGGCCTACGCGATATTTATAGTGGCTTATGAGATATTTCCACGTGTATCCAAGTAGTGCTTGCCACGTGTAGTAAAGGTTATCTCGGCCAGCGTGGATGACAATCTGGCGTACGTCATCCCACGTCAGCGCGGGCCTAGCTATGCCCGTTTATATGGCTCCTCGCTTGCGTGTGTAGCGCAAACAGCCCTAGCTCTCGCGCGCGCCGGCGCTGGCGCCCCTTTCTTGGCGCATCGAGAGATCGCGAATGCGGCAAGGTCGGTTTTAGGGTTTGCGGCAATGCGCGCAATGGCGTGTGCGAATTTGCCTCTGGCTGCTGCTGCGGAGATGCTTCGCTCCCCGATGCTCACAGGTGAGTGATTAGATTACGTTTCTTTACACGCGCCTCCCTCTCCATCCCTCCTCTCTCTCTCTCTCTCTCGCTTGTTTGACGCGAATTTCACGAAAGAGTTATTCATTGGGCAGTACTATACTTTCTTGTCCACTTTTGAAAAACAAACACTTCTCTTTCCCCCTGGTTGGTTTTCAAGTTTTATCTATTTTTTCTTTTCGCAAACACTGACTGCTCATCCGACTTGGACAGGTGAATTGGAGCATCCAGAGACTCGATCTCCGTGAGAGAGAGCTCCTCCTCCCCCTACGCTGATCGATCATGGTTCGGCTCTCCACATTCTCGTTCCGGTCACAGTGGTCGACTACAGGAACCAAGGACAAGCTGGCAGCCTCGCTCATGGTATGTTTCCATCCAAAACAAAGGAGAGTGGTCTAGTCGGAAAAGCCTTAACGATTACTCTTAGGCGAGGTCACAGCGAGTCGAGGGGCTCGGCACAGGGACAGGAAAGAAGAAAGCAAGCTCAAGGTTGCTCGAGGCTGAGCAATGCTGTCGAGACAGCCCAGGCAGCGGCGGCGGTACCCGCACCAGCACCATGGCCAAGGTGCTGGGCTGCTCAACGAGGACATCCTGGAGCTGGTATTGCGGCACGCCAACTGGAACCCGTACATGCTGTGCGCCATCGCGTGCGTGTGCAAGCCGCTCAACGAGCTCATCAAGCTGGAGATGTGGAAGAAGTTTTGCCTGTCGCGCGCGCCCCGCATGGCGGCCGACCTCTCCTTCGGCGTCAAGAACGACGCCATCGAGATCAACTGGGACAAGCTGGGCAAGCTCATGATCTACTGCGCCGGCTGCCACTCGACGCGCCACTTCAAGTCGCTCTCGCCGCCGGGTGGCGGCCACCTCGTCTTGAAGTCGCGCTTCTCGCGGACGTCGGGGCGGAGCTTCCTCCATCCAAAGTGCCGCTCGGACGTGCTGTACGTGACGGACCTGTGCGAGCACCTGGATGACGAGGAGGACGTGGGCCTCTTCCGCGGGGTGTTCAAGTCGTTCGGGGCGTCCAAGACGCGGCAGATGCTGCTGGACCGCGGGAAGCTGGAGGAGGGGGCGTGCTGCCCGTTTTGCCGGTCGCGGGTGTGGAGCATGATGGAGGCGAGGATGATCCCGCCCAGTGCGCAGCGGCGGCTAGCGTCGTATGACTACGAGAACAGCATCGAGTACCTGGTGTGCATCAACGGCCACCTCACCGGGATGTGCTTGCTCCTGCCGCTACCGGACTCGGACGAGGAGCGCGCGGGTGGCGGCGGTGGCCGAGGTGGAGGTGGTGGCGACGATGGTGGCGGCGACGAGGATGTTGACGACGACAACGAGCCCGCCGCCATGGCCAGGGACAACGGCAAAGCAGTAGCGATCAACAGCAGCAGCGACGATTGCGAGACGGACGTGCGATTGTGATATGAAAGGTTTCTACACCAATCCAGGCACAGTGAGTGTGAGTGTGCGTGTCTGTGTGTGTTTTTTGTGTGAGTACAACTTTCTTCTCTCTCTCTCTCTCTCTCGCTCACTCTCACTCCTCTCTCACACTCTTCTTCGTTTTCATTCCTTTGGTAATTTTTGCTCCTCCAGAATCTCTTTGTTTCGCTTAATCAGCTACTCTTACTCAGCAGCCCGGAAGCTGGATCGATCTAGAAGTCAGCTAGCTGACATTACTTTTACATGTAACATTCTTGTTGCCAAAGAAATGTCAAGGACAGGGAAAGAGAGGAAGAAAAGCATCCTGGAAAAAAAAAAAATTTCCTCTCTCTCCCATTCATTGTCTCTTGCTCGTTTCTTGCGAGACAAGCGAAGCGCGCAAACGAGGAGCAGCAGCACAGCAGCCTTTGCGCGCACTAATCATACAAAACCGTTCGAAACGGTTTTCATGACAACCAAGAACGAAACCAGAAAAGAAGGGTTTCTACCATTGTTCCACTTTTGCGGGACAAGCACGACACAAAACACGCACTGTTGCTTGCTGGGAGGTTTCACGGGATCTGTTACGGAATATACCTCCCTCACTTCCCGGGGCCACCATGGGCCATAAAGACATAACCGAAAGCAAAAAGAATTTCACTAGCGCGGGTGACAGGCCACTCGAAGCGCGAATCATTCCCCGAGCTTGCAAAGGTCTCTGGCTATGGCGGCACAGCCTTTCCACGCTCTCTCTTTCTCGTAGAAATAAAACCATTGTTTGTTTCGTTCGATTCGAGAGCTACCTTTTACATGCTTCTATTTTTCTCTTCCTTTTTTCTTCTGACTTATTTGCCTTTTTCGACCTTACGTTTGACTGATCGCGGCTCTTGATACGCGCTTATGTATCACTTAAGATCTCAAAATCAAGAGAAGAGTAGAGAGAGAGAGAGAGAGAGAGAGAGAGAGAGAGAAGTGGAATGCAAGAACCGGGAGCGAGCAATTAAGCAGCCAGCGCTTCCAAACTCTATATGTAAAGTTACTCGTTCTTGCCTCGCACAGCCTCAGACCAAAAAAAAAACGAGTGAGAGAGGGAGAGATCGAGCAAAGAAAGGGGAGGAGGAAAGAAAGAATTTACTCAGCCACGACTTCCACCACCACCATGTCCGTGTTTTCTCCTTGCGAGCGATGGTGGTGTAACTGGTGTTGTTGGTGTTGTTGTTGTTCACACCTCCGAGAGCCACTCGTGGCCATTGATGAAGTTGATCTGCATGAACGGCCTGGCCTCGTAATCGTTGAGCTCGTGAGACCAACTGACACGGCCCGATTCGCCGGCACCCGGTCCACTGCATTTGTACTGGCCGAAGAAGACCGTCCTGGAGGGAGCAAAAGCTTACAGAGATTAGAAACAGCATCGGGTGAGGAATCTTTCCACGGACCCCTGCTCCAAATCGCGAGGAGCGGCATCCCATGAGACACAAAAGGAAAGCATTTAAAAGGAAAACGAATCCAATACACAGGCAGTCGCAATCCCCGGGACTCGGGACAAAGCAAGCCAACAAGCAGCCAAGAAAACAATGCGGGAATCCCTGCCAAAATCCATGGAGAAAAAACCAAAGCCAATGGCGGAAGCAAGCCTTGTCCAGAAAGAAAAAAAATCCTAGGATGCCGGAGGGAGTTAAGTACCTTTGTCGCTGCGGTTCCCCCCAATCGTACCAGCCTTCGGGGATGATCACATTGTCCATGCGCGTGTTGATGTAGACGATGCGGGAGTAGGCTCCCCAGGCACGCCCCAGAAACACCTGCCCTTTGGATCCGGTGATGGTACAATCCACAAAGACGAAACCGGAGCTGTCGCTGGGATTCCAGCGGTTGTGAGCAGCCAGCGAGCCATACGACTCCGCAATGCTATGGAGCTCACACTCCTGAAGATAAGAAAAGCTAGCGTCAGTTTCCAGATCGGTCGATCACTACTTTTCGAGTAAACTAGAACTTACCCGAAAGATGGATTGGGCATGGCCGAAGATCACGTCAATGGATCCCTCAATGTAGCAATCGCGGAAGTAATGCCTGCCTTGATAGTCGAAGAGGGTGTCTTGAGCGCCGTAGAAGCCGCAGGAGTAAAACGCTTGCATGTCTGCTGCTGCCAGCGCGGCCACCGCTTGCCTGTTCTCTGCTCCTGGAGGTGGTGCTGGTGATCCGTTCTGCTCACCACAATGAATCGCAGAGGAGAAAAAAAAAAAAAACCATTTGTCAAACCAAGCACGAACGCAAAGACATAAAAGCCAAGTACTTGCCTTAAAGCTGATTCCTTTGGCGATGAAACTCGGGGCCCAAGCCGTGAATGTAGCACTGTCGGCCGTGCCCGACCGGCTAGCGGCATCGTTCCATTCGATCGTCGTCTTGTCCCTCCCCGCTCCCTGGAAGATTATGAAGGGCTTGTTGTAGGGGATGATCACCTTCTCCCTGCTCGTCAATCAATCCATTCCGGAATCGTTGCTAGGAATTGCGACAAAGGAGAAATCTTGTTCTTACCTGTAGAGGCCGGCATTGATCTGGACGTAGACCCACTGCTTGTTGTCGAGAGGGATGGAATCCACGGCGGCTTGAATCGTCTTGAAATTCCCATGGCCGTATTGATCCACGATGAGGTACTTGGAGATGGCCATCTGCTTGAAAGGATTCCGAGCCTTGCGATTCTTGTGCATCTGCTGGTTCCACACGCCCCTGCCGTGCCTGATCCTCCCGCCGCGCCGCCGCGCCCAGGAATTGAGCAGCCGGACGGCGGAATCCGGCGCCTTGAAGAAGCTCCTGTGCGCGGGGTGCTCATGCAAGGGAAGAAGCAGGGAGGGAGAGGGAGAAGAAGGAGATTCTTGATGCGCGATGCCGGCGCCGCTGCTGCTGTTCTTGGAGAGGATGCTCGTCAAGGCGGCGGCGGCGCGCGGATGAATCCGGGGATCTTGTTGCCCGCCGGCGGGGACGAGGAGCAAGATTATGGCGAGAGCGGCCGCGGCGACGAAAGATTGGACCTGCATTGTGCGCTTTCTTGCTCCTTCCTGGTTTTCCCGCAAGAAATCCAGCTCTAGAGCGCCATGGCCGCCGGATTGAGCGATCTCACAACGACATCGTTGTCTAGTTGCTGGAGCGCGCGCGCAAGAAGAGAGAGAGGGGAGAGAGAGAGAGAAGAGGGAGAGCTTCTTGCTCGGCCGGAGAAGAAAGACGACTCTGTTGGCCCTAATTTTTCTTTTGCTGACATCCCGTTATTTTATATGGGGAAGGAGGGGCAAAATGCCGGCTCAGGGCATTTTGAGCTTTTTGCCCTAATTTTATATTACCAGCTTGGAAGATTGTATTTGATGGATTGATTCATCCAAGCTCTTTTGGAAGATTGTAATTGATGGATTGATTGATCCAAGTTCCTCTGGAAGATTGTATTTGATGGATCAAGCTCCTGGCTTGCGTACCTTCGCTTCTCTATTTTAATGAATAGAAGAGAAAGAAAGCCCCTTTCGTTTTCTAGAGACTGGGCATATGAACAGTGTGCTGTTAAAAACATAGCATGTTGTGGACATGTTGTGTTGTTGTGGGTGGTGGCGCATCGCATCCAAAGTACACGATTGGTTTGGAGATCGATTTCCATGGGTGAGAGTTTTAGTTGGGCATTTAATCGCATCCTTGGGTTTTCAACACCTTCTTTCTAGGTCTAACCACAAATGCATAAAAGACCTTGCGAGATTTCGAAGCTTCCCCGTCTACCATGATCACGCTCGAAATTGTGGAATATCCACCCAGTCAACTCCTGGTCAAAACCCGTTAAAAGCTGTTTGACCAAACCAAAACCAAAACCACAAACCTACATCGTTGCATTGAAAGAGTGTAGATGGATAGAGCTCTTGGCATCATGAGCTCCAAAGATCCTGTCCCAGAGTATGTGTCAGCGCCGGGGCATGTTAGCCCGTCATGTGTTTGCTGCTCGAGCCAATCCATCACACCAACCGGGGAATAAGAAATTGTTGGAGCGAGCCCGGCGCGACGATCATCAAACCCTAACTCCAGCGTCCCCATCAACTTCTCTACCCAAACGACAAATCTTTACATGCAGTGGACGCGCGAGATCACGACCACGAGCCCTACATTCCAATTGCCAAGGTAGCAATATCAAAATCAATCAAGCACTTGCAAAGGTGTTGGGGGGGCTGGTGTCAATTTTTTCCCCCATCTCCCCCTCCCTTTCCCCGGCAACTAACAGCCTTCCATGTGGAGGGTGGTTTGTTTCTATAACGACCACGCCCCCCCAGAAGGAAAAAAGAAAAAAAGCCATTCACATTTCAACATCCACCACATGCCAAGACTATTCACACCACCGTAACTCGTGATTAAAATTTTTGTCCCTCTTATACCATATACAATGCACGAGATTAAACTTTGGTTATTTTATTCCCACCTTCCGGTCGCTATCAATCATCGCTCCCTCGCCATAGCGTCCCATCCGACGGCCGCCAGCCACCGCCGCGCAACGGTAATGCCCTCCTTGGATTTGGGATATCCTCCCTGCCGTACGGGGATCCATCACCGTCGTACACGTTCCGTTGCGAAATTGTACATTCCGGCGTGGAATCGGCGAGCGGTTGGGATCGCTCCGGATCGTTTGTAATCATCGGCCGTGCGTGGCGTGCCTGCTCCTCGTCTTTGTTTCTTTTAGCAGGGACCGATGCCGAGCTTGCCATACTCGAGCTTGCCTTTGGAGACGCCGATGAGAACTTTGGCCGCGTGTTCTAGCACCGTGTTGTTGATGCTCTTGGCGATGCGCCCCGCGGTTCTAAACTCCTCGGCAGCCTCGGATAGCTTCCTCTGCTGCGTGAAAATGTGGCCGAGCATGTAGTGCCCCCGGGCTTCACCTTCGGTGAAACCGAGCGATTCACAGATTTGCAAGTACCTGGAAGAAACAAACGTTGTTTAAGTTTCGGTGGGACACGCACACCCCACGGAAAAGAAAATGGAAACGAGGACCTTTTCGTGCACAATCTCGATGCTCCTAGTTTTCTTCGTCGCAGTAAGAGGTAGGCCAGGTTGCCGACTGCCACGCTTTGATATTCTGGTCTTCGCATGTATGTCGCACACTTCAAAGCTTTCTGGAAGAAACAGCGGGAAACGTCAAACGAGACAAAAGCGAGGCACTAAACAAAGGAAGTCAACGTACCCTGTGGCTTCGGGCAGCTTCAATCCAATTTCCAAGCGCTGCATGAAGGATTCCAGCGTTGGTGTAAGCCATATATTTCCCTTCGAGATCTGCCAGATGCGCATGCTGTTCGTGGCAAGCGAGTGCCTCCTCATACTGAAACGATATACAACAGCGTGAAGAGCTTTTATACGCTGAATGAATGCAAGCTACTTACTTGCATGATGGCCTCCGTAGACAATTTAAGCTCACCCATAGGTCCGACCTTCTCAACTTTCTCAGTCTTTAGTTTCTTGTCTTGGTCTTCTTGCAGAGAACAAGCTATGAAGTTGTACCCCATTGCTTCCCCTTTGGAATCGCCAGTATTTTGGCAGAGCTCGCAAAACCTTTTGTAGTTCTCCACAGCTCGAGTGTAATCCTGACCTTTGCGTAAAATACACATATGTTCCACATCCGCAACTCATAAACCCGAACAATGCATACCTGGCCATTGTCATAAAGAACACCCAGACAGAGGACAGCTGAGGCTTCCTGTTTCATTTGGCTCGGATCATTCATTCGTCTGATTGATTCCAAGAGCACATTCTTGTCCACAATCTCATCCTTGAATGCACCTATATGGTTCGCACATCATCGACTTGTTACCATGAGAATAGAAAAAGTACAATCTGATATACCGTGGCCTCCCTTTTCAATCGCAGTTTCCTGCTCCTCGGGACTTATCCTAGCTGCCGAACTGTACTCCGGAGGAACGCTGATGCGTAAGAAGCTCGATATTGGCTTGCAGAGTTCCAAGTCTGTGTATAAGAAAATAAGAAACAGCTGCTACTCTCGGGTGTCTACGTACCTGCAAACTGCACACTTTCTTTTGTCTGCCTCAACAAAATCCCAGTCACTTGACGACCCTCGCCATCGAATACTTGCTCATGCCTGTCTAGGAAGAAACGCACGTCTAGAATTCACTACAGTATTAAGGCTCTCACCAAAGTCGTAGTCCAGTGGCTGTTTTGTTAAGCTTTGCACCGATGTTTGACACAGGCGCTCTTAAACCTGGAAGCATCAACGTAGCGCTTGTGAGAAAAATAAAATCTTAGCAGGAGCTGAAATTCACCTTCGGCTCGACCGGGTGGCTTTGTGACCAGAGCTCTTTTGATCCATCCCGGTGTCGTTCCCCGACTGTCCGGCCTTTCTTTGCTTTGCAAGCTCGCGAGAACGTCCTGAAAGAATTATCAACCTCACTCACGCAGTGTTAGAACGCATTCTCGCCTCTTCTTCTTGTTCTTCTTATGCTTCTCGACTTCTCCTACCAGCTAAAACCTATAGAAGCAAACCACCACTGAAGAACTGATTTTCCTTTGTCTTCTCCTTCTTCCACTTCTTTTACTTCTTTCACGCAAAAGCCTTCCCTTTGACGACCAGCGGATGATTCAATAGAGTCTTGCATCCAAGCCTGCTGCTCTCACTCGACATGAAGCACGTCTCACACTGGCAGCACGCACTCTCCCTGGCGATCTGCGGACCCAAAAATCTCCTGGGCTTCACCACAACACCCGACCCAAGAAGACGCTGCTCTGGTTCTATCATCTCAGGTGACCGGGCCCTTACTCTCCATCGCAGCCTCTTCTTGGCCACAAATCCCTCCTGCTCCAGCAAGATTTGCTCCTTCTCCGCCGGCGTCAGCTCCTTCTCCACGATCACAACCTCCTCCTCCTTCTCCAGCCTGTATTTCTTGCCATCCGCGGTGTGCTTCTCCTTGAGCCGCTCCCTCCACGACGACGGGATCTCAAACCCCGTCGAATCCTTCTCATCGAATGGAAGTACCTCCTCGATCGGGATCCGGAGATCCGGCCGGAGGGGATTGATGTCAGGCCTCCTCACCGGCTTGAGCGTGAAATCCAGCGGCTTCCTGTAGGCGCGCTTGCTCTCCTTGTCGTGGAGCTTGTCCTTGAGCCATAGATCCGCCGTGCGCGGATACGTCCCCAGCTGGTGGGCGCCAGAGGCGCCCCTCTTGAGCAGATCGGCTCTCTCTAGCCACCACATTCTCGCCCGGAGAAAGGATCTGCTCGCCTCCTCGCAAGAACCCTAATCGCGGGGCGCTAAGGCCCGTTGGATGGTGTGGATCCAACGGCTTCCGAGCAAGCCCCGCCAAAAGTCACAAGACCTTTTGGCCCTTTAATATCGACCAGATAGAAGATTCGAACCAAGGATCGGTCCGGAGAAAATAATATACAAGGAGAGAAGCTACGCAAACACACACTAGCTTTGCTTCACTTCCTCTTCCATCAAATGCCTCGCAATATTTCTCGACGAAGCTGATACTAGATGGTCCTGAAGAGCACAGGTCGATGATCCTCGCTCCTCCTTGACGTTCAATCTGTTATTCACAGCGGTGCTATCACTCGGAGCATTGGCGCTGCTTCTCTTTGGATTTGCTCCTCCACCACTGCTACCACTGCCTTTACCATCACCACCACTGGTATCACCACCACTAGCATTGTTGCTCGTCGTTGTCCGGCAGTATGGCACGAACCCGGACCTTCTTCTGCCCTTGCTCGCAGAGCTGGAGAGGATAGACGAGAGCAAACTGGTATCCGAGGCCATGCTGGAGATTCCAAAGCTACTGCTGCTGCTGCTGGTCCTGTTGTTCGTGATCTTGTCGATGTCAAGGTTGCTGTTTTGTTTGCTCCACTCGCTGACAGTCTCCAGATCGCTCGTCTCACTCTCTGGCAAAGATTTCCTCTCATGCTGCTGCTGCTGCTGCTGGTCTTGTTGGAAACTGTTCCTCTGAGAAAACGTCTGAGGTAGCTTCTGGTGTGAGAAGAGAGCTTGGAACGCCATTCGGCCCTGGGAAAAAAAGATGGATGTCTTTAAACAGAAAAGGAAACGAAAAGGCTAACCCCTTGAGACACTTCCTTGCGTTGCTCCCCGTCCGAGCCGCTGCTACGAGCCGGCCTTGGATTTCTCTGGAACCTCCGGAACCGAGAGCAGTGATGACTGCTGGCATGCTGGAAGCTTGGAGCTTTGAATGAAGCAGCTTCCTCGGTTAAAGCCTCTTCTCCCTCACTCTTATTCTTGTCGGACGAGGACTCCTCACTCTTCGCCGTGGCTTGAGCGGTGCCGCAGTGCGACGAGTTGGAGCTCGGGCCGCTGTTTCCAGATGCGTCTCCGTCACCATTCCCTTGTCCACCAGCGTCGCAGTGCCCGTTGCCATCGTCGCTTCCAGACGAGGAAGGAGGTTGATCCTCTTTGAGAGATCGCGACTTCACTCGCCTCTTTCCAGCGTCCTTGTTTTCGAAGCTGCTGCTCAGCCTCTTAGAACTCGGTGAAATGTTCGAGTTGTCGTCATCATCTTGTGGCATTTCATCAATGCCATCCGGCTTCCTGTTTTTCGCTCCTCCGTGACGCTGGTCATGCCTGTCCGTCATGTGAACTTCTGGATGAGGAACCATGCACTGAGGAAGGAAAGTCGGCTGTACAGAACCTTGCAATGCCCACCACGCTGAAGCTGCAGCGATCGTTGCAGCAGCAAAAGCAGCAGGGGAGTTGTCTGTGTTGTAGACGTCAGATGGTGTGCCCGTCAATACAGTTCTTATGACGGATGAAGTTAAGTCGTTGACATTGGGCAGGGTTGGCCAGTGTGGTGTCCCTGCCGCTGCCGCAGTATAAACTGAAGGTTGCCACAGAGGAAACGTCGGGTTACCTCCTCGGTCCATCCCCAGGTTGCAGAAGCTATAAGGCGGCGAGACTCTGTCCGAACCTTGCAAGCTCTCCCAAAACTTTGAGTAGTACAGCGCCACCAGCTCCTGTTGTTGATCAGCTACCGTCGAGGTTCCATCCTTGTTTGATCGGTTGTCACTTTGGCCGTTCGAGCTGTCATTCTCGGAAACCAGCATGCTAATGTCTGAGGCATTCTTTTCCCGTACTTCTTCAGATTCAGCGCCTGTAGCATCTTCCGGCACTTGCCCGTTCACCATCACTGCTCGAGTAACCGTAGGGACTACAACTGTATGACCGAATAACTTAAGCTCTTCCTGACATTTTTCCAGTACTTTTTCCATTGCCATAGTGGTAAGGCACTGCACAACCAGAACGATAGTAAAGACCAGCTTCGTAACAAGGAGAACGGCAAAGAAGATCGTACCTGTTTTCCGTCACAATCTGTTATAGGAAGAGCTCCTGGAGAAACTTCCATGCTTGCCTTACGCGGATACGGATGGCTTGGCTTTCGCTTCGGCCTAGGTGGAGGAATATCAATATCTTGAGCCGTACCTGGAACGATGCTTCCAGTTGCCTGTTCTTTTTCCAACTGGAAGGGAAACAAAGAAAAACCCCAAGTTCATTCCAAGTCCTTCAAACTCATTCCTTCAAACGCACCTTCGAGAAGAATTTTTGAGCATGGCTCCTTATCTGGACTGCAGTTTTGGTGCCAATATGTTCTGGAAAGAAAGAAAACTCAAATCAAAACTCCATGGTAAAGCTCTAGAACCTCACCTTCAATCCGACGCCATGCCCGACCATAGAGTTTCAAAGCCTCTAGAAACTTTTGATGTTCTTCTTCCGTCCACCTCTCTCGCTGCTTGGTGATCGTGTATGGCTTCCTTACCTGGATCAAAGGAAACTCCTTTGGTTGCGGACAAAACCAAAGCCCACGCCCACCTTGAAAAGTGAATCATCTCCAACCTCACCGAGCTGGTGCTTCACTGCCGGATCTCCCGGTAGAAAATTGGTTTCATCTCGCCCATCCTATGGCAGTCCCGAAAATCATTCACAAACAATTCCATGAAAGGCGGACCTGGCTGTACTTCCTCGCAGGTAAATCAGTCATCACGATTCCGGCCTCTCGACCATGTGGCAAATCCTCGAAACACTGAAAGAAGAGAGCTAGATCCTCGCATAAACATTGCCCAAAGAGATCATAGATACCGGATAGAACCAAATTGAGATCAACTACCTCTCCAAGCGAGAAATCTCTGAATCACGATAAATCTCTGGCGCCTTCGCTCGGATCGAGAGGATCACTGGCCCCAACGCCGCCTGGATCGCTGCCTCATCGTCGCCTACGCCTCCAAACCCTAGAAACCTCCATGACAACACACGCAGCCACTATGGATGATCCATTCTGGCAAAGGGAAAAATGAAAACAATGCGAGATAAAACTCAAGAGATTTCCTTTTTTTGTTTCTCTCCTTTTTTCCTCTCCGTGTTCTTTTTTCTAGATTGTTTGTTAAAGGAGTGGCTCGTGGAAGAGAACGCATCTCCTGCGCCCTTGCTACCTACCAAGCAAGAAAGCACCTGGTTTTTCGACCCCCTCGCTCTCGTTTGCTCTGATGCGTGCTACCTGCCTACACCGCATCTTCGACTCGGTAGACAGGCAGCAGCCGGTCGTCGATGCTCACTAAGAAATCTATACGGTCAGGATATTTTCCACAGAAAATGCGGTAGTTTCTAACCAGTGGTCTTCTTAAAGAATATTCCTATCCCACTCTATACTGGATAAACGAAATTTTTTATCAATGCTTTATCACGACCAGATTTTGCGGGATTTCATTTCTAGGAAAGCCAGCCACACGCTCCAGCCAAGCCCACACAGCCACAAATGTGCGCTACGGCGGCTTTACACTTTTTCCTCGTGGGGCTCATAGAACGCCACGTCGGTGCGTAAAATATCTGCTCATTGACGGCCCGGATTCGATGGATCCAACGGCTGTTCCAAAGCTTAAATCTTCTTCTGATTTGTCAGGTAGATTGCCCTGGGAAAGGAAGCTCCAAAAACTTCAGGCTCCCGCAGTGATGATCTCATTGCTGGCAGGGCTGAATTGTGATAATTCGGTGCTGCAAGATGATCGTGCCAAATGCCTGCCTAAGTAGCCACAGATTTGTAAATGGCATCGAGCAGAATAACATCATATACAAAGCTCTCATATTTTTCCTTCTCTTTCATACGATGCCCTGTGTATCCTCGCCTACTTTCCAATCTTGGACTTCCAAAACACTTCCATGATCGGTTCAAAATATCTATAGCCCTGGAAGAACACCGGGAGACACTGATCAATGCAATCAACCCAGCATTTAGAGGACGAAGTTATGGGGTTTGTGTTTAAACAAGATGCCTCCCAGATTTTTTTGTGCTTTCGGAGAGATGCCAAGCATCCTTTTTCGCAAGAAGCTGGCTATGGCGTGCTGCAAGATGTATGTATCCACCTCTTCCAATAGGCAGGCCATGGAGAACATAGAACAAGCAATGCGCGGCCACCCTCAAGTTCCACTGCTCCATACTTTCCGCGACGAGCATTACGACAGGGTGGGCTACACTCTCGCCGGCAAGTGCGGCTCTACAGCAAGCCGTGAAAATTTTGCGGACGCCATAGTCGATATGATACGAGCCGCAATATTGAACATTGATCTCCAAAAGCAGTCTGGAAGCCATCCTCGTCTGGGTGTCGTGGACAATCTGTGCTTTCATCCACTGGGAAAGGAGGCTTCTATGGATCAAGCAGCTGAATTGGCTAGATCGTGTGCACGAAGTATTGGAGCTAAACTTCAAGGTAAGCAAAGCTGGTCTTTAAAGAAAAGAGAAACGAATCTATCTCGTTATCCAAGGCTAGATCGACTGACGCAGTACTTATGCTTTGTATGATCTCCAGTTCCAACTTTTCTTTATGGTGCTGCTAGTTATGAAAATGTCCCGCTGGACGCAATTCGCAGATCTCTGGGCTACTTTAAGCCGGCAAAGCCTGGGATTTGGCAAGGATCATCGAACAACACAAGGTTATCACAGCCTCCACAATTCGGCCCAGCTCATTTTCCTGCCAGCACTGGGATTATCACTGCGGGAGCTTGTCCCTGGATCGCCAACTACAACATCCCTCTCCAGACAGGCGATCTCCAAGCCGCTCGGAGAATCGCTCGCAGCGTGTCGCAGAGAGGCGGCGGCCTGGCTCACGTCCAGGCGATGGCTCTGGCTCACGGCGTGGACTCGATCGAGATTGCGTGCAACTTGCTCGATGTCCACGAGACCAGCCCTTCGAGTGTGCAGAGCTTCGTGGAGCTCCTGGCTAGAGACGAGCCATCAGTGGAACGAGTCTGCCTTGGCTACTTGACAAATCTCCAAGAGGAGTCCATCTTGGAGCTCGCAATGGAGAAGATGGAACCTTGAAAAGGATCTATGAGATTTCATAAATAATTATTTTATAAGAAATAAAGGCCATTTAAAGTTATTTCTAATCATTGTTTTTAAATGAATTTATTGAAGAAACCCTAGGGATTTTAGGTAAAGTATAATAGGTTTCGTGGATAATGGCTTTGCGAAGAGGAGTCAAGCAATCTCGTGAATGTGTGGAGCAACACTGGCTCAGCTTCTTTGAGGATCCTGAGCTATGGTGGGACAATAGATCTAAAAATGTGAGTGTTCTTCCCATGGAGCAATACCAGTACCTAGATTATAACTTGGCATTTCTCTACAGTGGGGCAACTATCCGGACTTCAAGCATTCGTCCACTGGAGTAGGACTGTGGATTGGTTCTTGCCCTGCTTGGCTGCAACCCAAGATTAAATGCCTAGAAGATGCTACAAATGGAGGTACTCGCAGAGCACACTACAAGAAAGATGATTATAGCATCGGGAAGAACTCGCATTCTCCGCTCACACAAGCTACCACCACGAGACAGCCATTGACATGCTTGGCGTTCCCAGAGAAGCTGCTGGCGGACTTGAAATCCTGCAACGATTTGGAGGGCGGGAGGGAGCTCGAGAAGTCTGCCGCTTCCCAGGGCCAGGACGCGAGCGTCTACGTCGCGGCAGCACTGGTCAGCATGTACGCAAGGTGCGGCAGCCTGATAGATGCGAGAAGAGTTTTCGAGGCCATGGAAACTCGGGATACCAGGACGTGGAACGCTTTGCTGCTCGGGTACGTCAACAATGGGATGGGGGTTGCTGCGCTCGAGCTGTTCGAGCGCATGGTTTCGGATGGGTGTGCTCCGGATTCCAGGACTTTTGTAGCAGCAGCGAAGGCTTGCGGGATCTCTGCGGCAGCGGAGTTGGCAGAGCAGCAGCAGCAGCAAGGATCCAAGGCTGCTATCAAAGCGAAAAAGAGTCTGGAAACCGGTGTGGCGATCCACGCTCAGGCAAGAACGAAGGGGTTCGATACAGACATATATGTGGCGAACACGCTCGTTGGGATGTACGCGAAGTGTGGGGACATGGCCGCTGCTCGCGATGTGTTCGGCAGCATCCAGCAGCCCAGCGTGGTCTCGTGGAACGCTTTGCTGCTGGGATGTGTGGAGAATGGAGAGGCCGAGCTCGCCTTGCAGCTCTATGAAGAGATGGTGATCGGCGCGGAAGGAGGAACAGCTCCTCCACTTTCCGCGGAGACGTATGTCGCAGCTTTGAAGGCTTGTGTGGCTCTAGGCGCGGAAGAGCGGTGTCTCAAATTTGGGAGAAGCATTCACTCGCTAGCGCTTGCCAGCGGCTGCATGTCGAATCTCTACGTGAAGAGCACCATGATCGACATGTATGCCAGGTGTGGAAGCCTCGAGGACGCCAAGAAGGTTTTCGACTCCTCGCCGCAGCAAAACGCAGTCACCTGGAATGCCTTGCTGTTTGGATACGTCGAGAATGGACGCGCACAGGCTGCTCTGGAACTCTTTGCGCGGATGAAATCGTCCACCAAAGATGGCGCTCGCTGTGCTCCCACTTCTCGGACTTATCTCGCAGCGGTGATGGCCTGCGCTGCTCTGGCTGCTCAAGAAGAAGCCACCGAGGTGGAGATTGGGCGGTTTGTGAGGCTTCAAACGCTGGAGAGAGGACGAGCTCTCCACCGCGAGGCCGTGAAGGTGGTGGGAGCGGACCTTGATTCAAGCGTCCTCTTCTCGAGCGCGCTGGTTGATATGTATGCGAAGTGTGGCTCCATGGTGGACGCCAGGCGGGTTTTCGATAGCGTGGCTCCGGCTAAGCGGGACGTTGTGCTCTGGACTGGCTTGATATGGGGATACGTCAATAGCGGGGAGAGCGAGCGAGCTTTGGAGCTTTACTCGCGCATGGCTGGCGATCAAGGCTCTCATGCTGGCATAAGCCCAAGTCCTCAAACTTATGGTGCTCTTCTCAAGGCCTGTGGCTCCGTCAACGCGCTGGAAGCTGGGGAGCAAATCCATGCCCAAATCGTGGGGCTCCTGGACAAGGATCCAATCCTGGTGACGTGTTTGATCGACTTCTACGGCAAAACAGGGAGAATGGCTGCTGCTCGCAAGGTGTTTGATCAGTGGATCTCCGTGACCAAGCATGATATCGCGGCCTGGAACGCGGTGATAGCGGGATATAGCCTCCAAGGTGATGCATTGGCGGTGTTTGAGATGCTGGAGAGAATGGAGGAGGAAGATGGCCTGGAGCCAAACGGGGTGACCTTCGTGTCGGTTTTGAGCGCTTGCAGCCATGCCGGTCTGGTCGAGGAGGCGAGGAAGTATTTTGCAGCGATGAGCAACAAGCATGGAATTTCTCCAGGGAGAGAGCACTACGTGTGCATGGTGGATCTGCTGGGCCGCGCAAACCGGTTTGGTGAGGCGGTAAACGTGATCGAATCCATGCCCATGAAGCCGGATGCGATCATCTGGAAGACGCTGCTCGGGGCGTGTCGAAAGTGGAAGAATGTGGCCGTGGGAGAGGTGGCTTTCGAGTCGCTGGTGGGGCTCGACGCGAGCAGCGCTGCGGCGTATGTTCTCATGGCCAACATATACTCGAGCACAGGCAAGCTCGACGAGAGGAGCAAAGTTCTTGCTAGAAGGAATGTGGCCAAGGCTTGGAGGAAGCCGGGCAAAAGCTGGTGGACCGATTCCAGTGCCCGGGTCCATAGCTTTTTGGTCGGGAACACCACTCACGAGCAGATTGGAGAGATCCGTGCCAAGCTCGAGGAATTGGTGGCAAGGATGAAGGAGAATGGATATGCTGCTGACGTTGAGAGTGTGCTCAAGGATGTGAGCGATGGCGAGAAGGAGGACGCGCTTTGCCAGCACAGCGAGAAGCTTGCAGTCGCTTGTGCGTTGATCAATTCCAAGCCAGGAAGCGTGGTCAGGATTGCAAAGAACTTGAGAGTGTGCCAGGATTGTCACAAAGCCACCGCAATCATCTCCAAGCTGGAGGAGAGGGAGATCGTGTGTAGAGATGCGAGCAGGCTCCATATTTTTAAAGATGGACAATGCTCATGTGGTGATTATTTATAAGACAAATAATTAGCTTGTAACAAAAGTGATGAATGAGCAAGTCATGGGCGCGCTCAAAACAATCTCTTGCTATCTCCAGAAAAAGATTACCCCAAATTCTGGGCTCAGTAATAGTCTTTTCGCAATATCCAGCTCTGAACCACAAGAGCAGTCTGAAATCCCCTGAACACCAAATCGCAATTGGGGATTCTGTCTCCAACTTTTATAATGATGTGGCCGTAATGGAAGCGGAAGGATTCTTGCTGAGGAGAACCGAATATAACCGCCCGTGATAAAATACTGCTGCAGTAATAATTCATTATGACGAATATCTTCTCTGCCATGCCAGATAAAGGACGTTCACCATGCCGAGGGCGTTCTGGATCCATGAAAGTAAGGAGCTCAACTCCATTGGAGAGGCAGATTTCCACCATGCGCCTCAACGGGACTAATCGAATCCAGCTCCAAGAGCTGGAAGGTGCAGAGACTATATCAGCTGGTAAGCGAGAAACTTCCGTCCCAAAGAAGCCAAAAGGGTTGCCACTCTTGACCAGCATTCGAATATCATTCCTGACGTGACATGGAAGACTGTTTGGCATGCAGATAGCCGCTAAGAGAAATCGACTACCAGTTTTCTCGCACCATTAGGTACTTCATATACCAAGTTCAGCTCCAGAGCACTTAGCAAATTCTCAGTATTTTTTCCACTGTCAACCTGCGGAGATAACGTAAGCACGTTGACTTTGTGTGTGCAGTTTCGGTCAATGATGATGAGTTTGTCATACTTCATGGCCAGGAAGTGCAAATCATGGCAGAGTTCAGCGAAGTTCACCTGAAAGTTGGGAAAAGCCACACGGATTTCTTCCCATTCCTGCCCAGGAAGATCAACCCACCCAAGGAGCTTCCTACCGGTTGATTTTAGTGCGTTGAGGAGTTGTTCATTTACTTTGCAGCGCCTAGGGACATTCTTGAGCATCTAACTTCAGTGCAATGGCAGAAACAGCGAAGCTACGATCAACCTGACCTCTCTCATATGCCATGTTCGCAGAATGCTGAAGATCCCGCTGCACTACTTCCTCAATGTCGCTAGAGGCAAACTGAATCAAGCAAGCCAGACTCTCGCACACACTCGTCTTGCACTTCTCCACCAGGGCAACACTTGATTCAAATATAAGGCAATGAGCTGCAAACATCAGTTTGATATTATCAACAGCAAGGTGTCTCTTTCACGTGAGTCACATCAGCCTGTAAGATCTGGTGACCCTTAGGCCACCACGTTCCACCACCTTGACTAGAGAGGATCTCCTGCTTAACAAAGATTTGTATGCAAAATTTTCAAATCTTTGCTTTTGGAGGGATGTGTGGCGGAATAGAAATGGCAATGGCGGCCATTGCCCCAAGCAACTTGTTTGGAAGCAGCTTCTTTGGAAGTGGGGTGGTGACCTCCTACAGTGACCTTCCAATGTAGGAGGAAGATCTTGTCTGCGGCTGGAGCAGTGATTAGTTGGCTGCTTGTGCTGCCGATTTCTCGTACAAGGGATTCATCAATCTGGGTGCAAGCCATCAGCAGCAGGAGTGCCTCTGGTGGGCTCTAGAGATTTTCATGAACAGCAACAGCATGGTTCCATAGTCCTCTTCAACACCACATCCAATAGTATTTAAGCTTAATGACACTTGACTTTAAAACCTTTTTATTAATAGAATGTTTCCCTTTATATTTAAACCCTAATAAACCTTTTTTAAGCCATTCTTTTTAATTGCTTATAAATTGTTGAAATCACTGAACCTCCCTCCAGCTTCATTCTTATCTGCTTGCTGCTTAGCACTTCTAAATGGCCTATCACCTTGATCCAGTGCCTCAAGCATCCAGCAATCAAGAGGGAATCAAGAAGCTCATCCTCCTCTTTATTGCTGGTGAAGACAACAAACTTCATAGTCCTATGATCAAAGAGCATGAGGCTTTTGATACCATGAAAACACATGCAAACACACAAGAAGGAACTATCTTGCAAATATGTGAATAGTTACATATAGATGGAACTACTGCCATGTGGGCATAACCATTACCACATTATCTCTACTATTTAATAATAGCTTCCAAAGGTAATTATTATGATGCCAAATAATAAGACAAAGAGGGCTAACCTCGCCTAGATTATGTTACATCTTCTCTTGAAATTCCTCACCACCCAACTAAGGTGGGCATTAGGATCAATGAGTTCACAAGACTACATGCTTGACTATGACAATGCGAATGTGTTGAGGAGATTTATGTTAGATGACGATGGCAATATCAAGATTTACAGCTTCAGCCCAAAGAATAAAAGTGACTTCCTAGAGCATCATCAAGGGTGGTTAGAGCAAGTGCATATACAAATCTCATAAGATCTTGATGAAATGCAAGCCACAACATTTTTAACTTGATCCACTTTGATATATTTGGCTCCACATAAAGCAAAAAACTCTGGAAGCAAATGCCAAATTGCATTATTAACTCAGATGACCCTTAACAAAAATGATGTAATTCTTAGAAGGCATCATCATAATTATCGGGAATCTCATATAAATGCCAAGCATCATCTCAAGCATGATAGGTGGCAATCACTATAAAGTGATCGAACCAACAATATATATTATCTCCAAGAAGAATAGAAGGAGTTGTATGATATATTGTGAATCAACCAAGTCTAATTGTTCAACTACAACCATGTAACATCAAGCAACTAGAGTCAAAAGAGGAAGAGGCTACTACTCTGCCATGAAGATGGAAAAAAGAAAAAGAGAAGAAACTAAAAAAACCTATAAAGAAAGTGAGATTTAAATAATATAAAAGTTAAATCTAAACCAAAAGCCCAAATCTAAACACTCCTTAGGGACAATCAAAGAGGCCCCTTACCTCTATCAATATGAGTGCATAGAATATGGAAATGAAATTAAAAAATGTGCATATCAATTAGCCTAAATATCAAGGCTTGTATCAATTTGATGGCTATCAAAATCCCACTATACTAATATTAATATATGGATTATAGCTGTACACTTTGGACTTCACAACTTATTATTTTTATATTATCATTTAATTCAAAAACTTAATATTGAATAAACAAACTAAGGGTTAAAGCATATTTATCAAGTTCCACATGTCCTCAGGATCTATAGCTTCAGCCCAAAGAACAAGAGTGACTCTTGGAGCATTGTTTGGCAAGTTGTTATGCACAAGTTATGCATAAGCTGTAGATCCTGAGGACATGTGGACAAAGACGCTTTAACCCTTAGTTTGTTTATTCAATATTAAGTTTTTGAATTAAATGATAATATAAAAATAATAAGTTATGAGGTCCAAAGTATATAGCTATAATCTATATACTAATATTAACATAGTGGGATTTTGGTAACTATCAGATTGGTTTCAATCCAGACCATTCACTCCTTGATATAAGCTAGGGTTTTTGGGTTAATTGATATGCACATTTTTAAATTTCATTTCCATATTCCATACACTCATATTAATAGAAGCGAAAGGCATTTTTTATTGTCCTTGAGGAGTGTTTGGATTTGGGCTTTGGTTTAGATTTAACTTTTATATTGTTTAAATCTTACTTTCCTTATAGCTTTCTTTAGTTTATTCTCTTTCTCTTTTTTCCATCTTCATGGTAGTGTAGCAGCCTCTTTCTCCTTTGACTCTAGAGTAATAATTAATGTAGTTGCTTGATGTTACATGGTTGTAGTTGAACAATTAGACTTGGTTGATTTACAACATATCGTACAACTCCTCTTACTCTTCCTGGAGATAATATGTATCGTTGGTTCAATCACTTTATAGTGATTGCCACCTATCATTCTTGAGATTATGCTTAGCATCTACATGAGTTTCCCACATGTCTCCAAAGAATGATGTTACAGTGGTACAATGGTTTGAGCATAGTTACTCATGTGGATTGGAGCATCCTCTCAGATGCTTTCAAGTGTGCATTTGGACATGCTAATGATTGTGATAATGCCTTCTAAGAATTGCATTATCTTCATCAAGGGTCGTCTAAGTCAATGATGTAATTTAGCATTTGCCTCCAGAGCTTTTTACTTTATGTGGAGCCAAATATGTTAGAATGGATCAAGTTGGAAATATTGTAGCTTGCACTTCATTAAAATCTTATGGGATTTGTGTATACACTTGCTCCAACAACCCTTGACAATGCTTTTTGAATAGCATAACTTTATAAGACATCACCTTTCCACTTGTCACTACATGTCCTTCAGCTTTACTTTTTGGATTCTATTTTGATGGAAGTTGATGCTATTGCTGTTTGTGTTTAAGGACAAGGACGAGGATGTGGTTGTGTCTATGATATCCATTGTTGCATATGTGATAAGATTGGCCATACGTATTGGCGTTGTCAACATTTTTTAGATTGGCGTCCTCTATTTCATAGATGGAGGCCTTGGCATCAACAATGTTCTATTAGTCCTGCTATAGTGGAAAGTCCTAGCACAAAGGTTCTTCAAAGAAATGAGGAGTCATAAAAGTATTAGAAGGTCCTTGTGCGAATAAGTCAGTGACCTCTTCATCTTTCTTTTGGGAGTACCATCAAAGGGTTCCTCAGCATAAATTCATCCAATGCTTGCTTTCTAAGCTCATATTTATAATAAGAAGTCATCTATTCTTTGTAAACACTCCTGAGTTTGGACTTCCCGGGAGGTCACCCAACCCAGTACTATTCAAACCCAAGGACGCTTAACCCCAAATATCCCAAGACCCTTAACCGATTGGAAAAGGGGGTGCACTCTTATTCATGGGCCCTTTCCCTCTATATTTGAACCCTATGGACCGTCTCTCGAGTCGTTCCCTTTGGTTGCTTACAATCCACCACGCTTCCCTGCAAGTTCACGCCCTCATGAACGGAAGCTAAGAGCCGCAGCTCTCCTGAGAGCCCCACTCTCTTGACACCCTACCCCTCGGGTCGAGCCCAGCAGGAGCAAACTGGACCAGCCAGATGTCAATCAACATATGGTGCGATTCCCTTAGCCAACCAACAAAGTCGGACCCGAGACCCCTCTGATACCAAATGTAAACACTCCTGAGTTTGGACTTCCCGGGAGGTCACCCAACCCAGTACTATTCAAACCCAAGGACGCTTAACCCCAAATATCCCAAGACCCTTAACCGATTGGAAAAGGGGGTGCACTCTTATTCATGGGCCCTTTCCCTCTATATTTGAACCCTATGGACCGTCTCTCGAGTCGTTCCCTTTGGTTGCTTACATTCTTCTCTCTATATTAGTTGATACATACTTAAGCTTATGTTTTATTACTCGGTCTATTGCCATATATTGTTATTTACAATTGCGTCATATGGCATAGTCAATCTTCATTCTTTATAGCAATAGATATACACTTGCATGTGCGTAAGATGATGTAGACCTAATTGTGTGTGTGGGTGATCTCAAGCTTGAACTTCAATTATTATGGATGGTGTCGAGTTAAACTCTTAACTTCATCCTTAGTATGAATTAGTTGCAACACAATCATACAAAGTATGAGTTTAAGGCTTCTTCTTTTTGTTTTATACTTTTTTATATTTCTTCCATTTTATTCCACTTTATCCTTCTAGTTCTACCTTTACTTCTATTACTTTTGTTTCCTCATTACTTTCTATTTATTATTTTTTCATTTTGTTCCTTTGTTCCCTCTCTAGATCCCTTTAACAATCTTTATCTTGCAATGGTTGACCAACTCAAGAAGGAGTATGCTGATCTTTTTAACTTTGTTTAGGGCCAAGATTGAAAAATGTCATCATATTCCAATTGGGGATAAAGGTTTTTGTTTGGTGTCAGCCACCAAAGGAGATCAAGATTTTACATGTAAATATTAAAGAGATATTAGAGAAGGGTGTTATCCAAAAGTCTGAAAATCCTTGGGTGTGTGAACTTTATTTTATAACAAAGCTTAATAAGAGTATTTGCTTTTGCATTGACTATCGTTTGTTAAAGGAGATGACTATCTTGGATGTGTACCCTCTTCCTTATATTACTAATTTCTTAAATCATTTAGGGATGGTTTATCAAGTTAGATTTTGTTTTTGGGTACTAAAAAATGCCAATGGCTGAAGAAAATGTTTCCAAGATTGTTTTTTATACACCATTTAGTTTGTACAAGTTTTTTGTGATGCCATTCGGTTTGAATAATACTTTAGTCAAGTGATGAACGAGGTTCTCTACGATATGTCAGAAAGACTGTTGACTTCATTAACAGTATCTTGATCCACTCAAAGGGATATGGGATGAGCACTTCCATGATGGTCGTAAACTATTGGATCGGTTGCGGAAAGTTGATTTAAAGCTGAAGTGGTTGAAGTGTGTATTTGGGTCTAAGAACACAACTTACTTTAGGTACCATATTTCTTATGAAGGTTTGCAAATTAATCCTAATAAACTTATGGCTTTTCTAAAATTCTATACTTCGAAGTGTGTGAATGCCACCAACTCAAATGGATAAAAAATTGCAATTGACTCCAACTATCTTTCTATAGCATGAGGGGGAGTATTATGAGCTTGGTACCAAACACAATTATGCATATATCAAATATCATTATGTTACATCTCTAGCTAATAGAAAGATTTATACAACTTCTCAATTATACACCGATATTCTATATGCCTACTTAGAATAGGAGAGTCATGATAAGCATGGAGAAAGTGTAAAATAAGTATCTAAGGCACCACCAACTATAAATGATTATTAGGATCAATCCCTATAAAATAAAGAAGGTCATTCTTAAGGCTAAATAAGAATGTAAATGCTAAAATAGCAAGTCATCAACAAGTGATACAGGATTTTCAAACCCTTTATAAAACCTTCGGATCCACAATTTAACCTTTTGAGCTTTCCAAACTTTATCAAGAAAAGGTAAATTTTGCATTGCACCTTATAAAAACATTAAATATCATATATAGCAAACATTGATAGGATATAATCCTTGTCTAAAAAATCCACTAATACTAGAACAATAGACTTATCAAGACTAAGATAAGAGAGTGATGAAGGGAGAATAACTTGAGAAAGGGCATTAACATTAGGTATAGAACTCTTTAAGCGATGAACAACCTTGAAATCATATATTTGAAGCTTCAAGGCCCACTGAGCAATACCACCAACCAAGTTCTTCCATTTCAATAACAAAGTAATCACAATATAATCACTTTCTAATAATATTTGAGAACCATGAAGCTTCTGAAAACCCTAAGTGACTATTAAACACTCATGTGGAGTAGTTTCCTTTTGCTGGTTGTAATGTATAGCTAATATATGTTATAAGATGGCACTAACTAGGCATACTTGTGCTCTTTTGCATCAACACATCTCTGAGATTGATATTAAAAACATTTATATATAAAATGAAAGATTGAGTATAGTCAAGATATTGTAAACAACCAAAAGGAATGACTTAAGAGATGATCCATAGCGTTCAAATATAAAGGGAAAGGGCCTATGAATAAGAGTGCACCCCTTTCCTGGGATTAATTATCTTTGGGTTTAAATAATACTAGGTTGGGTGACCTCCCGAGAAGTCTAAATTCAAGGGTTTATAGATACACTAAAACTAAAGGAATCATTAATAACGCTTTGAGATCTATAAATGCCCATTTATAGTCTATAAACCAAATGAAAAATGATGGTGACAACTTAAAAAATGCTCTCAATAGTGTAGCATGATTAGAAAGATGATTAATGAAATTACTAAAATATTACACTTTGCCTAAAAAACTTTACACACCATTTGATCTGATTTGGCCTTTTCTATAGTCGATTACTTGCAATAAATATATCATTATTGCCTCTGACTACTTGGCTCATTGGGTGGAAGTTGGTTCTTTTGCTATTATTGTTGGGTATTTCATCCTCAATCGAGTGGTATTCCAATATTCTTATTTAGAACTTAAATAATAGTCTTGAATTTATAAATTAAGGCATTTTACATTTTAATGTCTTGGCTAGGGATACATCACACTTTTATGAGTGTTTATCATCCACAGACATATAGTTTTGTGGAATGTTTTGTTCGGACCTTTAAAGGGATGACTGTGAAGTATATGAACTTTCATCATTCAGATTAGGATGGTTATTTGTTGTCTTGCATATATTATAAGGGTATAGAGTTCTATTGGTGTTTCACTATATAAACTTTTATATAGTTATTTTTCAATATTACTAACTGAGTTGAGTTTACCTTCATGATTATCACGAGCTACTAATGCTAGGTCCTAAGATTAGTATTTAAGGAGCATTATTCTACTTGTTTGAGTAGAGTCTGCTAAACACTTGAACCACGTATAAGTGGGATGACAATGGTGTTACAACTCCTATCATTATGCATTTGCAGAGTATATAGTGGATGACTTGGTGTTAGTCCATTTTCCCAATTTTATAGTACGTTGTTTGTCAAGGGGCTCCTTGCTTAGTGGAAGGGACTATATTGGGTATTGTAGCAAGTTCAACTACAAGTTTATTATGACGTTCAATATAATATTCAACAAGTTAATCCTCTAGAAATTATATATATGTAATGGCTAAAATACATTGTACAAATGTAGTCAAGAATAACTAGCACCACTTATAGATTTATTGGTACTTCCTTCTAATGTTCCTCAAGATCCCAGCCCATCAGCCAAAGAACCCTAATTACCTTCCATCTATGAGACATAAATCCCTAAACCCCAAAGTGGAGCCAAAAGGGTGCTGTAAGGAACCAACTCCCCACGGTGTTGTAGGCTAAAAGATCCCCGAAAGCACGACCGAAATGATAAAGAGTTCATCGGATGGGACCGAGTCTGAGATCGAGTCCAAGACCGACTTTGAGACTGAGTTCCAGATAGAGTCTGGGATTGAGTCTGAGGCCGATTCCGAGACCGAATTCGAGACAGAGTCCGAGATCTGAGATCGGGTCCGAGACGGAGTCTGAGGTCGAGTCCGAGGTCAAGTCTGAGATCGAGTCCAAGACCGAGTCCAAAGTCGGGTCCAAAATCAAGTCTGAGATCGAGTTCGAGACCGAGTTCGAGTACTAATACAGGTCGAGGGGTGAAAGCCCAAAGCATGTGTCTCCTAGGGAGGGCGGGGGCTGCAAGGGGTTCGAAAAGTATAGTAGGGATAGTGAAGTCCAGGAATCAGTCTTGAAGGAACTCTCCAGTGGTGCTTCAAAACTGACTTGCGGTTGAAACTGGGGCTGAGGGGCCTTGGGTAGGAGTGAGCATGGACTCAAGTGGTGCTAGAGGGGTCACCCAAGGAAGTGCTCAAGAGAAACTCCCACTCCCGGAAGGGAAACCGATTGCGGTGCTCCCGGCTCATGTGGAGTGGTGCCCCACTTGAGTACCTTATGGCTCATTGGTCCTTGCCCTTCCTAGGGGCTTGGGTCTTCCCTTTCCCGGGGGGGGGGGGGCGGGGGCGGGCGGGGGGGTAAAGGTACCCATACCGGGCCGTTAGGCCACGATGTTTTGCCCTGGCATCCCAGAGCAAGTGTTGCATTCAAGGCTTGGGATTTAAAGGGTCTTATGATCAAGTTTTGTTGTGCCAAGGGAGGTTAAGAACCTAGAGTCTTAGTGTGCTTGGTTGCTTGTGCCTGTGGGGAGTGTAGTTGAACCTTAAGTCCAGTCTAACCCAGGGAAGGGGATTGGGGGAGATTAGGGAATCCGTGGATGGATGGCTAACACTCTGTTGCTCGTGTAGTAAGTAGTTGAAACCAAATAGGACCAAGTAGGAGCTGGTACAATATGTGGGAACCTTGGCGAGGGAACTTAGCTAAAGCCAAGGCAGTGTTTGTCGGATAGACAAAGTAAGCTGGCAAATTGGAAAGGAAAAATTTGTGGCTTACAGGTGCTATATGGTAGTGGTCGAAATGGAAGTCCAACAAGTATAACATGTTTAGACCAAAAACTCTGACTCTAAAAGTCAAAAGCGAGGGTGGAATTTCGAACAAAGTGCTCAAGGAATGAGCACAAAAAAATCGGTGAATAAGTATCTAAAAAAGGATACAAGAAGGACTGATGCATAGCAAGTGTTGTGATACATAGTCGAGATGGAGTTTGAGATGGAGTTCAAGATGGGGTTCGAGACTAGGACAAGTCCTTTCATTGTGCAGACCAGCTATTCCATGTGAAATAACTAATCATCCACCCGTACCTTTGTCTGTGGATACTCCACACAAGAAGAAGGACGTACGCATGAATGCCCAATACATATGATTTCAAATTTAGGGGTAGGAATATACTTTGCTCAAGGGCATATTATATTTTTAAGTAGCCATTAATCAATAGGAATAAAATCCGTGCCATTTGCTTTGATACCACATGTAGCGCACCCTATCTCTCTCCCCTTAAGCCAACTGGAAAAAGGGCAATTGCTTGATAAGAGAGCCTTTAGTGGTTATGTTATCCCCATTCCCAAGGTTCCAAGGATCTATGGTGACAGTATATCCAAATTTCATTCCATGATCACATGCACTACAGGGGGTTTAGTGAAGTTCAAAAGGATATTAGGACTTCAATAGAACTAATTTGGCCAGGAAATGCTAGTGTGACTAATGAAAGCTATTATCAGGAATCCCTCAATTCTTGCCACATTCCTGACTCTCACCGGATTCTTGACTTGCAAACCACATTCTTGATTCTCGAGACACTTCTCTATTCTTGACTCTCTAGACACTTCCCTATTTTTGACTCTCGATTTCCCATACAATTCCTGAGTCTTGAGCCACATTCCTAATGATGATGTGGCGCCTCCTCAACCTCAACTATATTTAGGCCGTCCTCAATCCAAGAGTGGTGGAGCTTCATCAACCTATAGTATATATAGGTTAGCCTTGTTCCATTTCTCTATGGAAAATGCAAAAGACAAAGAGAAAAGCTAGTGAAAACGAAGAAGAGGCCTTAGACTGGCGTTGATTCAGATTGTTGATCTTGTTGGGGGTCTTGACAGTTTGATTCAAATTGTGTTTTTTCATTTTTTTCTTTAGCTCATTTTGATTGTTTGACTGCCTTTGCCTTTTTTCCCTTTTCTTTCTTTCTTCTTTGCCAATGGAGTCTCCAAGCCATCCTGATTTCTTTGCCGAAGTCCTTGCAAAAATCCAGTCTGAGAATACCGAGCTGAAGGCAACCCTTCTTCGCATGCAGCAAGAGCTTGCTTCACTTTCAGCTCAAGGATCCAGCAAAGTTCCTGAACCGAAGGTGAGTTTCCCGGCAAAATTTTTAGGCAAGCATTCAGAGCTTCGTGGATTCCTGAACCAGATGGAGCTGATCTTCGCACTTAAACATCGGTGGTACCCCACTCCCAAGTCTCAAATCGGTGCGATTGGGATGTTGCTCGAAGGTGCAATTTTGTCATGGTTTTCTCCTCTCCTGGAGAAGAGCATGAAAGGGATCGTGGTTCCGGAGCTGATGGATCTTCAATTGTTCAAAGAGAAGCTCGAAGCATGTTTTGGTGATATGGATCGGGTTCAGGCTGCCACCACAAAGATGAGACATCTCTCTCAGGGGTCTCGTCTTGCCTGGATCTATGCTGCAGAGTTTCAACTCCTTGCCTTGGACACTTAGTGGGATGAGTGGGCCCTGATTGATCAATTTCATTTCGGCCTCAACAATGGTGTCAAGGATTTGTTGCTCACCATGGAGGATCCCACAAACCTGTTGGACGCCATCAACAAAGCTATTCGATGCGACAATCGTCTCTTTGAACGTCGTCAGGAAAGTCGCTGCATCGCCGTTTTCCCATCCCAGACTCAGGAATCCCAGCTTGAGTCTTCAGGGCATACTCCTGAACCTACTGGTCCGGTCTTGATGGATATTTCTGGTACTCCCCGACTCATCAGAGGGAAGTTGAGTCTTGCTGAGAAGCAACGTCGAATATCTCATAATCTTTGCCTCTACTGGCTGATCCTAATCACAAAGCAACTATGTGTCCCAAGAAGCCTCCCCAACTACTCGAGTTCACTCTGCGTCAAAGTCCACCTCTGTTGCAGTCGGGAAACGACCCTGTCCAAACAGAGTAGGAGCTGTTTATTTGGACTCCCTGAATAAAAATCACTTTTCTTCTTTATCAAGCTCCTCACTACCTTTCATCAAAGCCACCACCAATTCCCGCAACTTCTGCGTCCCATGTCTCCTTTCTTTCACCGGACAATCAGGACTCAAGGCTCTGGTGCTACTGGACTCGAGTGCAACTTCCTACTTCATGGACATGGACTTTGCTGCCCGACATCACATTCCTCTTTCTCCTACCATACGGGATCTAAGGGTTGAAGGCATTGGTGGGCATTTTGTGTCTGCATCTTCTGGACTTAGGGAAACGTTGCCCGTTCGAGTACACATCGGGTCCACTGTCACCGATATCGCCTTCAACATCATTAACAGCAAGTCCTCCTTTGTGGTTCTTGGCCTCCCTTGGTTCCAACTATATCAGCCTCAGATTTTTTGGAAGGAATTACAGCTTGTCTCTCCCACATCCATAGTTACGAACACGAACACGGAACACGAACACGAGCCTCAGATTTCAGGAACCCGAACATGGAACACAATCACGGCCCACGATGGCTCACGAATATTCTACTGAATATTCTAAGAATATGTTATTTAAAAATTATATTCTATTTCTTATTATATTATTATAGGAATATGCTATATTTTATTATATTATTCTTAATATTTTTATTTGCACATAAACTACTTCACACTTTTAAACTACTCAAATATCCTGCATCTCATCGTCATCTTCAACCTCATGATCTTCGACCTCACGATCTTCGACATCATCTCCATCTTCCTCTTCCTGTCCTGACTCAAGCTCGTCTTCAGGATGAGGAACTGTCTCCAGGACTTTGTAGCTTACAAACTTGTCGTAATCACGATCATTTTTGCAGGTTAACAACCTGGTGTTGCAAGCCACAAAAACCAGATCCGCTGTCCTGTCCATGGTAAGTCTGTTCCTCTTTTTTGAAGAAACATGCTCGAAAGTACTGAACAATCTCTCCACCGAGGACGACGAGCATGCCTGACTTAGAACTTGAATGGCCAACTTCTGAAGAGCTGGAGTTTCATAACCATAGTCCTCCCACCAACGTACAGCTCCCCTCTTAGTGCGATCAGCCTTAGCATCATATGAGTTGAAAATGCCTCCTATCCTCCGGTAAGTTAAAAGCTCATCACGTATCACATCCCTCTCACTGGATGTAAACATGGCCAGTAGATAAGCATTCCAGTCCTTCATGACCTCTCTGTTAGCATGCTTTTCATACTCCTGAAACTCGGGGTCCAACATGTACGCCACTGAGTGCATGAGCGAGTGATACTCATGCCACCTATTAGACATGATCTGATGAAGTTCCCTGTACCTGCCATAATCTGACTGTCCTTCTTCTAAACTTGCATCCAACCTGTTCATGCACTCATATATCTTTCCAATCGCAGGTATATCACCGTCCACAACACGAAGAAGTAGCATAACATCCTTGGACACCTCTAGCATGTCCTTAACCTGTTGCCAGAAACTATCATCAAAAACCGTTGCATAACTGTCCCTTCCTGCTCTCGACTTCGACTCAGGCCTTGCTCTGTACGCAGGGCATACGAACATCTGTTGTAAAGCTTCTCAGAGCTCCACCAGCCTCTCCATCATAATGAAGTTGTAGCCGAACCTGGTATCACAATAACGCAGCAATCGCTTGTGAGTAAACTCCACCAGCAGTGCCACTATATGAGAGTGGTTTCTAACGAAGATCACCAAAGACTTTCCACGCTCCAGAAGTGTTGCCATCCATGGAAGTACACCAAAGTCTTTCAAGGCATTGTTCAAGCAATGGGCAAAACATGCTGCCCATTGAATTTTCGGGTACCTCTGTTGCAAAAGTGTTGCTGCTGCTCTGTTTGCATTTTCCCCATCGGTCACAACCATGACAACGTTCTCTGCACCTACAATGTTAATGCCTTCTTCCCAGCAGCGCAGAGTATTTTCAGCTGTTTTTCCTATTAAGGAAATGTCGATAGCCTTCAAAAAGGCTCCTCGTCCTTGACTATATGCCACAAGCCCCATGATATGCCGATTCCTCCTATCTACCCACCCGTCTGCGCATATGGTTGCACCCCTCTGCTCCCACTGCTTCCTCAAGGACGCCATCTCAATGTCAATGAATCGTTTCTCTTTCACCAAAAGCTTATCCTGGAGATCATCATATTTTGGTGGTGCATAAGGCACACCATGCCTGGCAACTTCCTGTATCATGTTGAGGAAGTAAGGTGACCGAGCCTTGACAAATGGAATGTGTTCATTCCAGAAAAATCTTCCGATAGCCACATCAACTCGGTTCTTCCGCTTAGGATCCATCGAATCAACAATATGGACTTGACTCTGTTTGCTAAAAAACAGGGAACTGCAGCCACTTCCACTTGACTGGGATGATACCACCGGTGGAAATCCTTGGACATTGCCATCCATTCTCATAGAAGCACCACCAGATTCATTCGGCCGTTTCTTCCCCCTTGCCCCTTTCTCGGAATCAATAACCTTTTGCATATTGAGCAGATCCGCTTTCTTGTTACCTGGGATGAGAGGACAACTCACAATATCCTTGCTGCCTGGGCCTTCTCCTAACAGATGAGCTCGCACACGATCAACACCACTCAGTTTGTTCACCATTGGGTAGTATTTGCATGACCATAATTTGTGGCCATGCCCCCTGCTCTCAAGAACACTTACCTCATCCCACCATCGCGAAGAAGGATGCTTTCGCAGTATGCTGGATTGCTGCGCCATGCTTGTTTGCCTTGGATTGCTACTGCTGTGCCCTGAAATGGTGTGCCCTGGCTGGATTGTCGTGTGATGCCGTGCGCCCTAAAACCAGAATATTCCGCACGAGAATATTCTGAACAGTGGTCCGTGTTACTAACACGGACCACTGTTCACGAACACGGCCGTGGGAACACGACCCATGGCCGTGTTCGTGAAACACGGTGAACACGGCCGGGATCCCGGCCGTGTTCGTAACACGGCCCACATCACCATCTCCCACGGCTTCCCCTGCTGTTCATCAAGTCCGAATTAGGAAAAGTTCCCTAAACTCAAATTGGGGTTTTATTCCTGACTCTACGAAGTTTTCACCCTCTTCTTTTTCCTCTCTTCCATCTTACACTGGATAGTATCTTCGTCTCATCATTCCATTTAGTTGTACGCCTTCTTCTATCTCCACAATCACTATGAAAGAACTTCTTCATGAAGAATCTATTTTCCTTTTTTCTTTGCATGTTTCTCCTGTCAGTCTTCCTGAGAAGTATCATGATTTTGGAGATGTGTTTAACAAGAAAAAAGCTACTGTATTGCTTGTTCATAAGCTTTATGACTGTCCCATTGATTTACAGGAAGGAGTGTCACCTCCGTGGAAGCCTATCTATGGGTTATCCCCATCTGAGCTTAACGCCCTCAAAGAATATGTGGATGAGAACCTTGCCTCGGGGTATATTTAGCATTCGCAATCCCCAGTTGAAGTGCCTATCTTCTTTGTCAAGAAGAAGGATGGGAGTTTGCGGCTAGTCATTGACTACCAAGGTTTGAACAAGGTGACTATTTGGAACCATTATCTGCTGCCCCTGATCTTGGACCTGTTGGAATGTCTCGGTAGTGCCCACTTCTTCACCAAGATCGACCTCTGTGGAGCATACAACTTGATCTGGATCCGGCCTGGTGATGAATAGAAAACTGCATTTCGAACCTGCTATGGCCACTTTGAGTACACTATCATGCCATTTGGCTTGACAAATGCTCCAGCAGTTTTCCAACAAATGGCGAATGACGTCTTTCGGGAGTTTCTTGATCAGATGGTGATCGTCTACCTTGATGACATCCTTATCTACACAAAAACTCAGGAGGAGCATGACGAGCATGTGCACAAGGTGCTGGTGAAGCTACGGGAACACGGCCTATACACAAAGCTTGAGAATATTCCTTCAATCAGGAGTCTGTGGAGTTCCTTGGGTACATTGTCACTCCTGAGGGTATCACGATGGATCCTGCCAAAGTCAAGACTATTCTCAAATGGGAGCCTCCACAATCAATGTCGGACGTTCAGGTTTTCCTTGGCTTCACCAAAATTCTACCACAAATTCATTGATCACTACTTTGACATTGTCCTTCCTCTCACGCATCTCACTTGCAAGGATGTTCCCTTCTCTTGGTCTGCTACTGCCTAGCAAGCCTTCGACACACTCAAGGTGGCCTTCAGTTCTACTCCCGTCTTGATCCATGCTGATCCTTCACAACCTTTCTTCATCGAGGCTGACGCCTCCAACTTTGCCATCGGTGCTGTGTTGTCTCAACTCGGAGCAGATCAAGAATTTCATCCGGTCGCCTTCCATTCTCGGAAATTCCAGCCTGCGGAGATCAATTACGAAATCCACAACAAGGAGCTCCTTGCCATCATGGATTCCTTTGGAGAGTGGCATCGTTTCTTGGAGGGGGCGGGCCATCAAACAATGGTCTGGACGGATCACAAAATTCTCGAGTACTTTGCCACTTCCCGAGTTTTGAGCCGTCGTCAAGCAAGGTGGGCACAATTCTTGAGTTGGTTTGACTTTGTTATCAAGTACAGACTTGGAAAGCTTCAAGGCCTTCCTGATGCTCTTTCAAGGCTCTCTTATCTCAGTCTCAAGCCTGATAATTCTGTCTTCGATCAACAGGATCAAGTTATCCTCGGTCCTGATCAGCTTCAAGTTATGGCAATTTCCCTGGCCCCTCAGGACTCCTCCTTGATGGATGCAATCAGAAACGATCTTCAATCCGATGACCTCGCCAGTGACATTTTCCCCCATCTTCAAGCTAGACACCCAGTGACTCCCGATTACTGGCAATTTGACGAGTTTGAGTTCGAGTTCTTAAATGGCTTGCTGTACCGTGGGGAGCAGCTTTATGTTCCTGAAGGTGATGCTCAAAGGTTGGTCCTTATGGTGTGCCATGATAGCCCGGCTGCTGGTCACTTCGGCATTACTAAAACCTATGAGCTAGTTGCACGGGACTTTTGGTGGCCTCACATGGATGACTACATCAAAGGTTTTGTTACCTCCTGTGACACTTGCGCCCGGAATAAGGTACCTCGCCACCTTCCTTCAGGTTTGCTTCGTTCCCTCCCGGTCCCTTCAGGTCCTTGGGAATCCATCTCCATGGATTTTTTGAGTGATCTTCCGAGTTCTGAAGGCTTCAACAGCATTTTAGTCATGATGGACCGCTTCACAAAGATGGCACACTTCTTTGTACCAAGGAGTTTTTGGGCAAGGAGATGGCAAAATTGGTATTTAGGGAAATTTTCCGACTTCAAGGGATTCCTACAGATATGGTTTCGGGGACCTCAATTCATCTCTAATTTCTGGCAACGGTTTTTGCAGCTGCTTCGAGTGAAGGCCAACCTCTCTTCGGTGTATCATCCTCAAACTGATGGACAATTCGAGTGAACGATTCAGAAATTGGAACAATTCTTGAGGTGCTTCATCAACTATCATCAGGATGACTGGTTCAATATCCTTCCCCTTGCTGAGTTCTCCTATAACAACTCTGTTCACTCCTCTCTTCGAGTTTCCCCTTTTTTTGCGAACTCTGGCCGAAATCCCCAATTCAATCTCTCACTTCCTTCTCCATCCGAATCCTCTCGTTCAAATCCCCGCTCTGAGGCATTTGTCTCCAACCTCCAGGAAATCCACAACTCCATCTCCTTCCACCTCTATTGTGCTTAGGAATCTCACAAAACATTTGCCAATGTCCATTGTCAGGATTGTCCCCCTTACTATATTGGGGATAAAGTCTGGCTCCTTAGGTGAAATATCTCCACCACTAGGCTATGTCCCAAACTCGATTTCAAATGCCTCGGTCCTTTCCCTATCACTGCTATCATTAATCCTATCACTTATCGCCTTGCACTTCCCTCCTCATATCAAATTCACCCTGTTTTCCACTCCTCTCTCCTTGAGCCTTATATTCCCAATCCTATTCCAAATCGGGTCATTCCTTTGCCTCCACCAGTGCAACTTGAGGATGGGTCTGAGTACGAGGTTTAGGACATCCTTGATTCCAAGATCTCACGGTCTAAACTCTACTATCTGGTCGACTGGAAAGGTTATGGACCTGAAGAATGCACTTGGGAACCTGCGGACAACCTGATTCATTCTTCTGACCTTGTTCAGGACTTCCACCGCCGCTATCCTTCTCGTCCTAGTCCTCATTCTTTTTCTCCATTCCCCGTCCCTCGCCGCCCATCTCATCCTCCTCTTCGTTCTCATTCACATTCTCATTCCACTCGTTCTTGAGGAGGGTGTGTTGTCAGGAATCCCCCAATTCTTGCTACGTTTTTGACTCTCGCCGGATTCTTGACTTGCAGACCACATTCCTGACTCTCGAGACACTTCCCTATTCCTAACTCTCGATTTTCCATATGATTCCTGAGTCTCGAGCCACATTCCTGATGATGATGTGGTGCCTCCTCGACCTCAACTATATTTAGGCCGTCCTCGATCCAAGAGTGGTGGAGCTTCATCAACCTATAGTATATATAGGTTAGCCTTGTTCCATTTCTCCACAATTTGAATCAACACCAATCTAAGGCTTCTTCATTTTCACTAGCTTTTCTCTTTGTTTTTTGCATTTTCCAATCTTGATCTTGTTGGGGGTCTTAACAGCTATACCCATGTAGTGGGTAATGATAACCACTAAGGAGTCTAGGGCTAGAGTGAACACAGATGGACAAGTGGATAACTTGGTAAAGTGTTTAAAAGTCAACTTTAGCTCCCCCTAGAATGGAAAATTTTATCATTTATAACTTGGTATTGAAGCTATTTTTTAGTCTAACTCTTATTGGTAGTTAAGTATATCACTACTTGATATTGGCATCAAAAGGTCTCAAAAGTGGGTCTATCCTAGAGGAGTAGTATGTCAAGAAGGCATAACTCTCCACTTAAGTTCATATGTGAATATGTAGGTAATATAATGGATAGAAAGGGTCAATAAGGGAATGACTTAAGGATTTTAGGAAAAGTATAAGGTTTTCCTTAGAGAGTTGAGGATGTGATTTATATAAATTTGACTTAGTAAATTGGCTAATGTAATTATGGTAAATAACTATAGTTAGGATTACAGAAAGATAAAGACTCTGAGATAGTAAAGGAGTTATAAAATTATCTTCATATGGTTGAGGATGGTGCTTATGAATTTAAGACTAGAGTTAATGACTTTGAAAAATCAAATATGGATCAAAACATAACTCCTTGAAATAGTAGTTGGGGCTACTTTTAATAAAAGTTGGAACAAATCAAGGAATTAAAGGGTGTATTCAAAGGATGAATTGGTGTTCTCATCATATAAAAAAATAATTCTAAGGAGTAAAAGTAGCCTACGTAGAATAAAGGATAATCAAATGTTGGAATAACATTTGTAAAGATGGCCCTTGTGAATAAAATGTGAATACAAGAAGCTATATTCAAGTGTAGTGGAACCTCAAAAGGAGCTAGGATGCTATGACCTTATAGGACGTTAGATTAATAAAGTCCAAAAGCTAGATGATTTAGTCAAGTCAAGGGATGGTCCTAAAGACTTGGAGGAATCCCATTTGGATGGAGGTTCATTGTATCCTATGAAGGATTAAGAGGATTATGAGATCCAAATATGAGAACATCAGGTATGTTATTAATGGCAGAATGTGCTATACTAAAGCCATGGAAAGGTATTCATGGAAAAAAGCAACTTTGGCAAGGAGTTATATATAAATAATATATTGCAATGCTAACCGATAGTTGGCATGAGAAATAACTATTATTTTCTTGACAAATATTTAGACATAAATGGGAAGTGTCGTGAGGGTAAGCTCATAGAGCTGATGGTGTGGAGATACCAAATATTCTAAAATGTGATAGTTTGAAGTTAAGTTGGTTAATTTATGAGAACCTCTTGCCAAAGGAATCCCAATGGAAATGGGAGTAGCATACCCTAAGCTAGAAGGCATATAATTTGAGTGTGTTGACCCAAATAATTATGGAAGTGTGAAAACACGAACAATAAGTTATAGGACTTAATGACTATGAGGAAACTAAGCAAAAAGTGTGATATAATTGATTGGATTAGTCACAGGTAACTTCCCAAAACTTTTTATTGGGATAAGGAGGTTAGATATATCCCTTGGGGGATAAATTATTTATGTTGTTAGGGCATGGCCAGAGGGAATATTTTGGTCTTTAAAATATTCCTCATCTTCCTTGTATAAAACCCTTGCCTCACAAGGGTAGGGGGGAATTGCAAAGACCATTGAAGCATTTCTCGTGTTTGAGCGAGCGTTGGGGGAGGCACCCCTCCTTCCCTCAACAAATGGTGAATCCGACATGATGCATAGCACTTTCTAAAATGTCATTTCTCTCTTTTTCTTTTGGCCGCAAATTTTGGGAAGGAATTCCTTGTTTGTTGGTTTTGTTTTATCTTGGGTGTGTTGGATAGGTCTAGAGCTCCTCTTTCTAGCAAGGTATGGCGCTTATTAAGCCGTGCAGTATTTAAAGAGATACAACATTTTTTGGCTCAGTCGGATGAACATTTTGGGGTTTTCACTTTCTCGCTTGGATCCTCGGCCCAATTTCTTAAAGTAGTGCATTTGGGCTTGTAGATCTGGCCTAGATCTATGAGTAGTGGTGATTCTTGGTGCTATATTTGGCCAAATTGGCAGCATGCTAAAGGATTTTCTTCTCCGGCTAGATTGGGTCATCTTTGTAGCAGGAATTCGTGCTCCTCTGGGCTTTGTTTTGGCTGCCGTTTGTTTCTAGAGGTGCTCCTGGTCATAGGCTTTCCGAAAAGACTAACAGCGCCTCAGTATCAATCTACATCAGTGACATGCACATGTTTTTCCACAATATTGGCGTTCTGGGATACCTTTTCATGGATTTCAGGGAATATTAAGGTGGCTTCTTCCTAAATTCCTGTGATAGAGGGTAGACAGGGCTGAGCTCTTTCCATCGAGCCCACCAACAATCAAAATGGGGAAAGATCGAGACTAAAGGACTCATTTATCTCTTTTGGGCTAAACTTTGTTGGAGGTTCCTTGGGAACGAAGCAATCTTCAAGGAATAGGTAGGCGTAGGAACAAGAATAGGGGGAGCAAGAACAAGGGTTGGCATAGGAACAGGGACAGTAGGAATAGGCACAAGGATAGGAGTTGGTGTTGGAGCAGGCGCAGGAGTAGGAGTGAGAGCAAGTTATAGGTTGTGGGTCCTTGGTTACTAGTTACCGGTTACCGGTTACCAATTACTCCAGCGGCTACTCTGGCGGTTACCTTACGGGTCAATGGTTATGTGTGCTTGAGGCCTACATCTCCTTCCATTTTGACCCTTATTTCTCTTTGTCACAAGCAGTTTGGGCAACTTTAAGCAACTTGAGCACTAGCCTACAGTCTTCTTGCTCCTATCAACCCAGTTGCCTTGACAGGGCATTTGCAGTGTTCAGGGTATTTGATGCTGGTACAAACTCGACGAACGACAAATTGGCACCCTTTTACCATACCTCAAGGCCCTAAGGTATGGAGTAAACACTCTAACATCCAAAGGCAGCTTAGGTACAACATTGCACCTTCTCAGACCAAGTCCTCTTCATCCTCGACAGATTCCAATGACTTAGATCTATGAGCTATGGCACAACCATCTTTAGCTTGACCTTAGCTCCATGTTCTATAGAGGGGGAGTGATCTACCAACCTTCTTAGGTGTTGGAATAGTCTTTTTAACATCGCATATCAGTCGCTTTGATTACTACTGCACCACAAATATGATCGTCGATAATGATCGTATGTGCCATGACTTCTTGCAGTCTCTTGAAGGCAAAGCAGCAACTTGGGCAAATTCTCTCCTCCCAGAGGACCGGGCAGACTTCCAGACACTACTTGCTTCTTTCAGAGAATGCTTCGTTGAAAAAAAACCCACAAACCGGCTACTTGTCGACCTCTTTTCATTCCAACAGGGTGCTCACGAGTTTGTTCCTGATTACATCACTCAGTTTCGAGCATACTGGAAGCAGTTTTGGGATCGTAGAGTGGTCCAAGATGAGCAACAGAGGATCACAACATTCACAGCAGGTCTGCGTGGGAACTTGCAATAGAAAGTTCTTAAGAAGAAATTCAGGTCTTGCCGCAAGGCATTTTCATTTGCCACGAAGCTGGAAAGAGAGCTAGTTGTCGACCTAAGGATTGCTAGAGTTGATTTTGACCAAGCCATCACCCCATTAGAGTCACCTTGTGTAGCTGTTCACCCGTCCACAACAAAGCTCGTTGCTATTGAACATACACCTCCGGCTATTGAGAACTTTGCCAACGAGATGTGGCAGCTGAAGGAGATCATTCTTTAGCAACAATCACACCATGACAAACTGCTCCAGGAGCTAGTGGAGTCCAGGAAAGAGGCCACTACAACTCGGGAACGCAGATTTAACTCTTGTTGGTGCACTCACTGTGAGACGAATACACACAACACGTAGTGCTGCTTCAAGCTTCATCCAGAGCTTTGGCCTCCACCTTCTCAACATGTCCAACAACGTCCCTTTGCTGATAATTCCACATCATCTCGGGGTCCAGAGACATATCAGAAGCAGTTGGAGCGACAAGCAATTGAGGCAGCCCCTTTGTCGAGCAAAGGCAAGGCACCAGCCTCATCAGTCAACACAATTTTGGTAGCCGAGGAACTCTATAGGCAACAGCAGCAAACCGCAGCCACTTGACCCCAAGCGAAGAAGAAGGAAGCCGCTCAGCCTGCCATAGCTCCCTCGGCGCTGGTTGAGAGCAAATCTCTGTTGGCATCAAGCCCAGTGACACAAAGAGTGGCTTGTAAGCTCCCCTTCAAGTCACTACTCTCTTCTCCTCCTGAGATCTCACCAATAGCTATTCCTGTTCTGGAGTTGATTCTTCAACAGTTGGTTGATACTCCCGTCACCTTTTCGCTCCGAGACATGTTGTGTCTGGTCCCGGGATTCGGCCAGCGTTTAGAGGAGTTTGCACGGTCAAGAACACCAGAGAGTACTCTCAAGAGGACTCCTCAAGAGGTGCACATTGTCGACATGACAAGATATGGTGGAGATCCTGGTCCATTTTTCATCCCGGTGCAGTTTGGTACTTCCTCTTGTAGGATGGATGCTTTGGTTGACTTTGGTTCTGGAAGCAACATTATCTCTTTCAAAGCTGCCCTTTCAGCACAGCTATAGATCACCAAGTGCTCTTCCATCGTGCTCAAGACCTTTGCCAACCACACTATTCCTCCAACGGGCATTTGCTGTGGTGTCAAGGTCTTAGTGCAGGGTGTTATTTCTAAGATAGATTTCCTTGTGGTTGACTACCAACGTCTTGGAACGTCCTCTTTGAAGGACCTTATCATCCTTGGCCGCTTATGGCAAGTCACAGCCCATTGCACCATTGACAGCGTATAGGGCAAGATAGAAATTAGCGATGGAACCTATAGTGCCACCTTTCTCAACAACCACGGTAGAGCTCTTTCTCAGCAAGCCTAGCAGGCTCAGAATCAGATGGCCTCCACACCACATTTCCCTCCTAAGCTCACAGAGATTTTTCTTGAGTTGGCGGTGGAGTCGACCATCTATATGACGAATGCTTTCTCCTGAAATGCGATTGACATGGTTGGAGGTGAGTCAGATAGCCCAAGACATCTCTCAGCTTCACTCTCTTTATTTGAGAGTAAGGCCGAGCCTCTAGCCACGCCCTCTTTATTTGATGGCGGGGCTTATAGAGTATGGGCTCCCATATCCAACTTTTTGGTGTGTTTATTGATAGAGGAAGGGCTCCTTGATTTGTTTCTTGCATGGGACCAACTCCCTCTTATGGAGCTTGACGACATGGTCACTCCAAACCAGGTCCATCTTGTGCAGGACACAGCCAAACTCAATCCTCCTCAGCAACTATCTGAGGTGTCACACAGCCAGCATCTTCCTACAAAAATCGCAGTAGCTGATGACTCCGAGTGTATTTTGTCATGCCATTTGTTGATGGAAGAAGACATCCAGACACACAACTGGCAAAAAGAATCAAACCAATTGGCGTGCTGCATGCGAGTTATAGCTCTTTAAGTTCAAAATTTCCTACCGTGGAGCCCCTGGTACTCCAACCACTAGAACGACAACTCCCTTTCGAAATTTACATCATAACGGGTACAGAGGCTTTTGGAGTATGCCTTTGCCAATGTTCACAGCCTGGAAAGCCACCACATGCAACATATTATGCCTCACATTCGTTCAAGGAGACCGAGAAGAAGTACGTGGATGCGGAAAAAAAGGCAGTGGCTGTTGTTTACACCTTGGAGCGATTTCGTCACTTTCTCGCTGGAGCCTATATCCATTTCCAAGTCTATTTTAATATGCTAACCTTTCTTTTACAGCGACCGGTTCACAGTCCTCATACTTTATCTTGGATTGTGAGCATCCAAGAGTTCCAGCCAACTTTTCACATGCGGCGGAAGCGTGTGATGGATCCAAGTGAGTTCCTGGTTGCTAAAGCTACTTCCTTTGTGGTCCCAGCAGCATTACAGGACATTGTAGTGTACCTGGATTTAGGTCAGTTCCCAGCAGATTCCTCACCAGTACAACAAAAGGCATTGGAGATCCGAGCACGGGGGTTTTGCCTTCTTGATGGACACCTTTACAGAAGGACTTCTCAGGAAGTTTTGTTGCGGTGTGTGGGTGAACACGAGGTCCCTGAGCTCCTTCGCGCTTTCCAATCTTGTGCGGGGCATTTATCGGGACAGGTCACAGCACAGCTCCTTTTGCGCCATGGCTACTTTTGGCCTCGGATTCACCAGGACAGCTTGGCCTATGCAAAGGTATTGAGCAGCGCCAACAGTTCCAACCCCTGGAGCCATGTTCCATGTCTTCCTTTCCAGCTCATCACTTCTCCGAGTCCCTTTTTCCAGTGGGCACTTGACTTCGTCGGCCTGATCAACCCACTGAGCTTAAAAGGGCAGCAATACATCATCGTGGCAATGGACTATTTCACAAAATGGGTTGAGGCCACCCCTCTGCAACAAGCAGATCAACAGTCTACAGCAAAGTTTGTCTATGAGTACATCATTTGCCAATTCAGAGTTCCCACTGTTTTGATTTCCGATCGAGGCAGCAGCTTCCTTGGACAGGTGATGTAGCATCTTCTCCAGCAGCTACAGGTCAAGCACGGGAAGAGCAGCAGCTATTATCCTGAGTGTAATGGCCAAGCAGAGTCCAGCAACAAGATATTGAAGACAGTCATCTCAAAGCTTGTGGAGGATCACCCAAGGCGTTGGCACGAACACTTGGTTATGGCATTGTGGGCCTTTCAGTCATCCTTCAAGACATCCATCTCTGCGACCCCAGTCTCCCTTGTCTATGGGACAGAGGCCGTGCTTCCAATGGAGATCCAAGTGCCATCACTCTCACTCTCACTTTGATACGTAGCAGGGATGCAGTTGAGCGATGAGGACAAGCTTCATGCACTTGACTTGGAGGTTCTTGCCTTGGAAGAACAGTGACGATCCACGATTGAACATCTCCTTCGAGGCAAGCAGAAGATCAAGTCAGTCATTGATCACTAGTGGTCTGCTGAACCATTTGAGGATGGCGACCTTGTTCTACTCAAGGAATTTACGCCACCTTCGAAGTTCTCCCCTCGTTGGACCAGCCCCTACTTTGTCCAGCGACACATAACAGGTGGAGCATATATGATATATGCTAGTTGATGCTGATGGAAGTGAGCTCCCACACGCTCACAACCACTCTCATCTCAAACGCTTCATCCGGTGAGGCGTTCCTCTTCTCTTCTTTTTCTTTTTCTTCCTTTCTTTCACTTTACTTTCATGGCTACTTTTCATACTTTCAGAGGGTGTTTCTCCATTGGACCATGGCCCATACCTTGGATTTCATGCTCAAGCTGCATTACCATTTGTATGGAGGTTCCTCGCTTGGCCCGGTCTATGTTCCAGGTTCTTTGGCCCTTCCCTTACCATCAATACACCCCACACATTCCTCTCACTCATTCCATATCATCTACACTCACAGTTCCATCACCAATCACTTCGAGCAGCATTGCTCACACTTATCTCTAGATGCCCGTCTTGCATCTTTCATTCTTTCACCATCATTCACATTTCCATTTGTTACATTTACACCATACCACAAACACACATACGTGCACCAGCAGCAAAAGACACCACCTCATTTGGACGTGCTATTTCTGAGATACCCTTACGACCATTTACTAACAATGTGCTAGCTTTTCTGGAGCTAATTTCTTCCAACCAGGTGAACCTGTTCACTCAAGACACCTTGGTGGATCTTTAGGTGAGGCCACAGAAGCCGAAGCCACTTTCTTCTGCTCCAGCAGTCAGTGGACACATGCCACCTCTCTTTACCGGCAACCCAGCAACTACGCCGTCCTTTTCAGCTGCTGTCTTCTTCAGTCCGACACATCAGACCATTGGCCTAACACTTTGAGAGATGGCCACCTTCTCGGCGCTCCACTATATCACTCCACCATATCGGTGCTGGAGCAGGCGCAGGAGTAGGAGCGAGAGCAGGTGGTTACTGGTTACAGGTTACCGGTCCCCAGTTACTGGTTACCAGTTCCCAGTTACCAGTTACCAACTACTCCGAGAGGTCAGCGCTTACTCTACAGGCCAATGGTTATCAATGGCCACCTTTTCAGAGTGCCACCACCATCTCGGCGGTCCACCATATCACTCCATCTTTCATCATTTCCACACTTACCACCCTTGGGCAACGCATCCCCTCTTCTACCTCTCTTTCTTTCTCGATTTTGGCCAATCTTTGGAGCATACCGGAAGTCATTAAGAGGCTGCATTTGCATATTACACTTTCCTGAGCCGAAATCCAAGTACGGGTTAAGTTCTTTAAGTACTCATTCTTTTTCCCCTATTTTTCTCCTTTCTTTTCACACTTTTTCTGGACTTTTTCTTCAACTTTAGGGTCCAGTTTGACTATAGGGTTTCCCACCGGATTTTCCTCACTATCTCCAAACTTCACACCTACCTCTTTTCTTTCTTTTCTACTTTGTTTTCCAGAGTTTCTACTATTTCACATAGTTACTATCACTTGGCATCAGTAGCAGAGGTACACTCTACACTCTTTGGAGGGTTCTCGCACATCTGGAGCCAGCGCGATCCAGTATGGTCGCATGTTAGGGCGTGGCCACCAAGAGAGAGAGGGAATATTCTGGTCCTCAAAATATTCCCCATCTTCCTTGTATAAAACCCTTGCCTCACAAGGGGGCATTTGCGAAGAGCATTGAAGCATTTCTCGTGTTTGAGTAAGCATTGGGGGAGGCGCCCCTCCTTCCCCCAATAATGTTGCGATATAATGAGTTAATATTGTAAAAGGAAATGCTCATTGTCAAAGAATGTTATCATTGAAATACCTAAACACTCTAAAATATCAGATAGTGATGTTTGGTATCATAAGGGTATTAGATGAGGCCCAAAGGACTAAATCTCTGGCAAATAATGGATAGGAGGTATTATTCAATATCTAACATTGTGGAGGTGGGAAAAGTATATTTATCAAAATTGAAAGTTAAAAGGATTTTGGCAAGGTTAGTGATAGGTATACAAAGACCTATGAGTAGCAATATTAATCTCAGTGTATAGGATTACAAGGTGAGTATATCTAGATTGAGGAACCACTCCCTAGACTATTGGGTAGATTATCCCAAAGAATATTTACTAAGGTATAGTAGAAAGTGTAAAGTTATCTTTCTAACATAGAGGAAAATAATCGAAGGGAGCGTGTAAAGCCAAGAGCAAGTAATAAATGGATAGAATTGAACAATAGAAATTAAAAGCCATAGTTAAAGGTGGTTATATAAATTGTGAGTGGAGAATTAAATGGGTGCTTGGAGATGTTGTTACTAGCAATTGTGGTGCTATAGAAAGTTTAAAGTATGGAATTACCCATATTAGACTATACGGCAGTTACAAAGCTTGCAAAAGGAGAAGCCTTAACAAGCTAAGAGACAAAATCCCTTTAATGTTCCCAAATATAATTTTAGGTAAGTTGGTACTTGAAAAATAAGTGTAAATGGTTTAAAGAAATGCATGAAATTGAAGTGGCATAATAGAAGCATGGCCTTGAAGCTTGCCATGAGCTCTGATACTACATGAAAATTAGGGGAGTTGTGGTGAAGTTATACTGCAATTTTGTTGCAAGTGTGAGAGAGAATTTAGTGAAGAGCTAGCTACGACGATCTGCTGTTATGGTTATAAAGAGCCAAAGGGCTTTTGTTGACATTGATCTTGTGTTGGCACAGTAATTCTCGTCCTAGAACAAGCTACTGAACATATGAGGTAATTAAAAACTAACTCGAGACCTTTAATCCTTAATGTGAATGGCCGTGAGTAAAGATAGACTTAACATCACTAGAATACTCTAAGTCTTGAGAAAATGGATATGCATTGGTGATAAGCTAGAATATAATAGAGATAGGGATAAAGGTCAAGTGCTAACTCTCCCCCATAATTACTCTTACATGGTGGCAATTGCCACTTCTTCTTGAGTCTTGACTGTCAAGATTGTAACCTTGAGTGTCAAGGTTATAATCTTGACTGTCAAGAAAATGCTCAAATGGATGGTTAATCTATTGTGCTTTACTCTCTTATAACTGAATGGAGCTTTGTCTTGAGGCTCCTACTGCTCCATTGTGTCAGTTGGCTTTGTTGGTGATGAATTTCTTGTGAGTTTGACCATTTCTCGATTTGTGTGTGTCATCCTTGCACAGAGGTCATGCTAATCTTCTCTGTATCGTTCCAATTTTATTTAGTGTCTCCGAAGAGACGATTGCTTGTGAGTTTGACCTTGAACTTGTTGAGTTGTTAGTGGAACTCTTCGTTATCGTTGTTTTCCTCATTGTGCTCACTTTCATTATTATCTTCCATTATTGTGGGCTGCTTTGCCTTCAGAATGCAAATCTCACTGTGGAGCTTTGCATTTTCTTTAGCAAGCTGGTTGTTGATGTGCTGTGTCTCTGCACATACTGTCCCCTGGAAGGACATACCTCTAGGGTTAGGGTTCTTGAATTCTTTATTTTTCTTTAGTTTCTTTTTTCTTTAGTCTTTATCATGGTTATTTTTTCTTCAAGTTTGAATGGCTTCAAGTGTCCAAATTACTTATAGTCTTTCTTCGTCAAGTTTTTCTAGCATTACTAATCTTCTCTTGATTGATTCTTCTTGATTGATTTTGTAGTGTATATTTGCAATGAAGGAACATTGTACTGGAGTGGTGTCAAGGCTTCTAAGCCATAGGCGAGCTTGAATAGCATTGAATTTTTTCAAACCTTATATGCAATTCGATATGCCTATAGGGTGTTGTGGATGCAATCATCCCAATCTTTCTTATTTGTGTTTACGATTTTCTTGAGGATGTTCTTGAGTGTCTTATTTGTAGAAAAAGATACCCGATTCACCCCGTGC